>NC_051398.1:6008981-6013981 GCF_015228065.2 Penaeus monodon | reverse complement strand
CCCAACTAATTTTGACGACCCATACCATATTACAAAAAATGATGGTTTTAACAGATTTAAAACATCATCTTTTGTTTCAAAAAAGACGTAAGGCAAATCTTGTAAACGAGAAATTACAAATAATCAACACGCGTCAAATAGATTTTTTTTTCTTTTTTTTCCCTTTTTCGAACGCAGAACTTCACTGGATCACTTTACCTCATTGCTATTCGAAATTCAAAGGTTATATAATAAAATGATTTGGAATCTGATCGATGACGCAGAATGCAAAAAGACGCAATGGTTAGACAGAAAATTGTGCCAAGCAGCTAACTAAAACTATATTTTATATTGGAAATTATTAATCTGAATGCAAGAGAGAAAGCGGAGAGGGAGGGAAGGAAAAGTATGTATGATGTGTTGTGTGTGTGTGTGTGTGTGTGTTTAAAAAAAAAAAAAAAATATATAATATATATATAGAGAATATATAATATTAGTAATAAGATATATATAGATATACATATATATATAAATATATAATATATATATATATATATATTATATATATACATATATGAAATATTAATATATATATAATATATATATATAATATATATATATATATATATATAATATGTATTTATATAAACAAAGAGGAAAATTTATATTTTTACAAGTACTAAACTCTGTTATCTGGTATGGTGTCCACGGAAATGGTATTCATACTGAAAGAATACAACATACACATATACATATACATACCATTATTTATAATATATATATATCTATATTATATATATATATATATATATGTATAATATATATACATATAGATAATATATATATATATATGGTGTGTGTGTGTGCGGTGTGTGTGTGTGTGTGTGTGTGTGCTGGGTGCCTATCTATGTATATATAATATATAATATCTATATATATACTATATATATATATGTATATATATGTATATATATAGACAATATATACATAATATATATAATAGATATACATATTATATATATACATATTTATATAAGTATATAATATATAAATATATATACATATAATTATGAAATATATATAAGTATATAATACATATATATGTATGTATGTATGCATGTATTCATTTGATGTATGAATGCATTCCGTGGAAACACAGATAAAAGGAGTTTAGTAATTGTAAAAAAGTTTCGAAAAATTCCTTTACTCTTGGTTTCTAAATTTAAACCCGATCCCCTTTTTATGGCCCGCCAAAAACGTGCACCACGCTCTCTACACATTTCGAAATAGCGGGAAGCAGAATGGCAGCGTGCAGATCGGCTTAGCGTTTGTTTGCCCTTACAACCTTTTTTGATAAAAGTTCTTCTGATTTCGAATTTCCGGGAGCGTGTGTATTGGCGACGCAGAAGGGGGGGGCGGGGGAGGGGATTTTTTTCATCGTCCGTCGAGCCTCCGGTGACGGGGCTTCCCCATAGGCCCTCTCTCTATATATAACTTGAAAATATTGAGTACCTTTCAAAGTACATAATCCCCCGGGCTCCAAAAGGTCTAGCTACGCCACTGCGTGTGTTATACACACCGAAACTATGTAAAACAGTAGAAGTTACTGAAGCCTTGAGTGTTACAATATATATATATATATATATATCTTATATATTATATACATATTATATATATATATATAATAACATATATATATATATATTATATATATATATACAGTTATGTGTGTGGTGGTGCGTGGTATGTATGTGGATGTATATATATATATATATATATATATAATATATATATATATATATATATATATATATATATATATATATATATATATCAATCAATAACGGTATGCTCAGTGTGAGCAGCCCGTGGACCTCTCACCATCCTTCGCCACTAAATTCGATCTTACGCTATTCTTTTCCAATTATACATCGACAACCCGCAAATATCTTTGATACTTGTCGCTCAGTCTTGTCTCCGGTTTGCCTCTTTACTCGTTTCCTATCACCATCCCTGTCAGCAAAGTTTTTCCAATACTTTTACTCCATACATGACCAATAAAACTTTATTTCCTCTGTTCAAGCATGTCCAACAGTCGTCTTTACAATATTTTTCTCAGTACGTTCATCATTCGTCTTCTTCTCCGTCAGCTAAACGCAGTACTCGTCTGTAACACCACATTTTCAAAAACTATGATCTTGTTCTTGTTCATCTATCAAACACCCAACACTCAGAAACCATATGGATGCAATTGGGAAAACTAAGAGTTACATTCACTAATCTCAGCTTGTCCGTAAGGTTATGCTTCGTCTTTCCAGATTGTTATTGAGAGCAATTGTGCGCTTTTGGCACATGGTAATTTTCTTTTTATCTCCGGTGAATCATTCATATGTATTAGTTAAAACAGCTCCAAGATAAGTGAACTCTTTCACATTTTCCACAATCATTCCATGATTGTAACATGTTCATTCATTGTTCATTGCCGGTTTTATCTTTGAATCTTCCTGATCTTATTGTTCTTGGCATTAAGGAAATAAGCCAGCCTTTTCGCTTGCTTCTCTCAACTTTATCTAGTAGTTGTTTTATGAGTTCAGTGATACTGCTGGCAATCAAAAAACTAATCACGCGACCTCAGATTTGATATTGGGTATCCTCCAACATCCACAGTCCTCAAAACTTCTCTCGAGCAACCTCTCATAAATTGTTTCGAATATATATAAAGAGGTGCGGGAGCAGAATGCAACCTGTCGTACTACCTGTTTGACTTCGGAACCATTCGGTTAACCATATAAGTGGTTCTTACAGCTGCTTGTTGTTGGTCATACATAGGCTTTATTAATTGGATGAGTGTTTTGGAAACTTATATCGTTACAGTTATTCCAGAGGATATCGTGATCAACAGTATCAAAGAGCGTCAAATAATCAATGAAAAACCAAGGTATAGGTCTTTTGCTTGTTCTCTGTTTCTTATGATCAATTTAAATTTAGAATTGGTTTCTGTTACCTTTCCAGGGCGAAACCTGCTTGTTCGTCTGCAAGTCCTCTCTTAACTTAAACTCATCTTTCAGCAATTAAATTTTCAACAAAATTTTGCTGCTGTGACTTATTAAGGCAATTTGTCTATTATTGTTGCATTGGAGTGCGTCACCTTTTTAGGTATGGAAGTAAAGAATGATTTTACCCAGTCTTCTGGCCATTTTCTTTCATTCCATTTTTTGTACAGGTTGTAGAAGAAGTATTCCACACTTTAGCAGCATTTCTTATAATTAGTTCTGCTGTTATTTTCATCTATCCGGGGCTCTGTATTCTTTACTTCTTTTATGCTTTATAAACTTCGTCCAAGCAGTGGCGGTGGTTTCATCCTCGCTGTCATTGAGTCTAATTAATGTTGTGTAGATTTTTATCTTTTTATATAAAGTGGAACCAATATTGATTCCATCTATCTTTGACTTCTTTCCATCACATAAAACAAGTCCATCTTCAGTTTTGATAGTGTCCATTGTAGGTTTTAAAATTTTTCGTGTGATGTTCGAATCCTTGGAGAGTCTTTAGTTGATCTTATTGATAGAAAAGTTTCACTTCTTGCAATGTTCCCATTTAAATATTTGTCCTTATCTTGTCGCAAATAATCTTCGAATTTTTGTATTTTATTTTTGTAAAATTACTTTTTCAACTGGATTATTGATACCTTTTTTATTTAGGGCATCTCTTGTTTCAATTCACTTAGTGTTTTTCAGATATCCCCTAGGGGAAATTTTGTCTTTGTCCTTTTGGCTGATAGTTTCTTAAGCGTGCTCAGCAAGAGTTCTTTTCTTCTTCCCCACAACTCATTTGGTGTTTTATCATCTCACATTGAATTGAGTATTCAAATTTGTTGACACTGTAAATCTGTAATTGTTATCAAGAGTTTGTAGTCGAGCTTTAGAGGTGGTGTTGGAAGCTCAATCTTTTTGAGGTCTGTTTTAAAGTCGATGTCTAGTAGTTGGTGGTCACTGTTGCAGTCGGCCACCAGGTCTTGTTTTGGAATTTTTTATGCAACTCTTCCATTTTGCTGGTTCAGCACAATGTAGTCAATTTGGTGGTGTTCTTTTGTCTGGTGAAAAAAACCACGTGTACAAGTGTCTTGGGTGGGTTGGAACAATGATTGGCTATAAAAACTAAATATTTGTACTACAGAATTCAAATAAAATCTTTAACTCTTGCATGTATATCTCCAGGCCGAATTCTCCACAGTGTCATTTTTTAGATATTTTTTCCTTTACTTGGCGTGAGTCTCCATGATTATGTGTACATCTCTGTAGGGATTGTGTCTAAAGTATCTTAGAGAGTTATAAAAAAAATTCCCATATTTCTTCATTTAACTGCAATATTGGTTGGTGCCGTAGCATTGTATGATACTAAATTATGAGGTTTTGATTGTATTCTGACTTTTTAAAATGCGATCATTTATTGGGCTGAACCAATTAGTGCCATTTGCAGTATTTTTCCGTGAGAATCATAGCAACTCCGTGGACTATAATTTCCTTATTCGTTTCCAGAAAAAAAAACTGTCTTGTTTTCTTTAGTTTTGAAACTTCCATTACTTTTCCAATTGGTCTCACTTATTCCTAGTATTTGAATGTTGTATCTATCCATTTCGTTACAGACAGTATGTAATTTACCCATCTCTTCATTTTCCTTACGTTCCACGTTCCGATTTTAATGTGTTTCTTAATTGGGCATGTTTTCTTTATGTTCTTTGTCTTCCAGATGCATACTTAACATTGTCAGCCTGGTTGCCCACTGACTAACGCGCCCCTTGATAACCCACGCGACGGGCGATGTGGTATGAATTATTATTTCTGTATTTAATCATTGGTGTAGAGGTTTGTCAGGAGAAAATAAAAGTTGAGTGGAATCCCCCAGGCTCCTTCTCAACTCGCAGTCTCCAACTAACTAGGAGGAACTATCTCTGCCGCTTTAAAACAGTTACACTGTAATACGCCAGACATATGATTTGGTGAAACCAGTAATCAGTAGAA
>NC_051398.1:5986481-6003981 GCF_015228065.2 Penaeus monodon | reverse complement strand
AAATTTTATTGAAAATATGAGTCTCCGTAAGGAAACCAGTAAGACCTTTTATATCACAATCCTCCCCCATACATTTTTCAGTATATATAGGGGGGTGACAAGTACATACGTCTTTGGTCTGAGAATGTTGCACATCTTTCCACTACATGTGCGACCGTTAATTGCTCTTGGCATCCTTCACAAAGTGCTCTACTTTTCGGTTGGGATATATGCGGGTCACCCTATTGACAAGGTCATCTCTAATCTCTCGCAGTTTTGTTTCTAGAGGTAGGCCTCCATTGTTCCTTCCATTTATCGCGAAGACAACTCCTGATGCTGGGTTTCAGGTCGGTGTGTGTGCACTGGTACCCATCAGAGAGTCATCTTTTTACGTGTTGACATCAGTGCAAGCCAATCTTGAACCTCCCTCACCACTGGATGTTGATGAGTTCAGCTCTTGATTGCTTGCAAGGCACTACAAGAGTTTATTACAATTATCAACAATACGTAGCAAGGCCGGATGTACACTTCACACCTCCGTCCAAGTAGCTCCCCTTCTCCTTGGCAGGACGCAGATGCAGCCCGGCTTTTCTTTTCGCACAGGAACAAACTTCCGTCCTCGAAGGGACCGCCGATAAAAGGACATGTCCGTAAGGCAGAGAGAGAGACACACACAGCAGACGGCCCAAGCCACACAGGGTCCAGCTCCACCACCTCGTCCTCCACGCGGGGACACAGGGGTCTCATATCTGTCTTCAAGAATAAACCAGCAAGCTAAGCCCCTTTTCACTGACCCACCCAAGTCCATGTCTCGTCTCGCTCACATCTGGTGACGCGGTGCTCCTATCTTTCGTGTCACTCATATTCTGGTGGCTTGCGGTGGCCACTCGCTACATCTGGCGAAGTGGTGCTCCAACTCACATGTCGCTTACAACAAATAGCATGGTTCGTAAGAGCTCTAGTCATCTTGAATGCTGCAAGGATGGCATGTAACTCTGCAGTGAAGATCGAGGCTGCTAGAGAAAGACTGCCAGATGCAGTCTTCTTTCTGTTCACTTCTGCAAAGCCCACACCATTTTCAAATTTCAAACTATCTGTATATATTGCATCTGATCCTTGGTACTTAGAAATGTGCTGAAGAAATCTCTCTCTGACTTCTGCTTCGGATCTCTCTCCTTTCCCAATTCCGACCAAATCCAGCTCAACTTGATTAGTCCAAGGGGGGAATTGGGGAATTCCAACAGCCAGAACCTTAGTTAGATTTAAATCTTTCACAAGATTCCTTATTCTCCTACCATAAGATCGGCAATCCTCAAGGGGACTGAAAACCAATCTGGATGTAGGAATCCTTTGTAGTCTCATGTAGAACATCAGGTTCATGTAGTCCTGGTGTAATGAAAGAGGTGGTTCTCCACTCTCAGCATACAGGGACTCCACAGGTGAAGACCTGAAAGCCCCAGTACAGATCCTGAGAGATTCATTATGAACTGAGTCCAACATCCAGAGAAGAGTTGGAGTTGCAGATGAATAAGCTTCACATCCATAGTCAAGTTTACTGTGAATAAGTTCTTTGCTCCTAAATAGAGGGAAGGGTGGAATTTTCCTCGTTTGTGGAAATGCATAGCCATGGTCTTGCTTGGAAAAAATTTAACCCATGGCATGTTGTCCACTGTACCTGATTTTCTGCAGCCTGAAGGTGTCCTTGCACATCCTGTAAGCTTTCTCCCGAGCAGTATGGTATAAAGTTATCCACATACAGATTACATGAGACAGCACTTGGAACAACCTTTACAATGTCATTTATAGCAATGGCAAACAGGGTCACACTTAAGACACTCCCTTGTAGGACCCATTCCAGCTGATCTTCCAAGTTGGAGGAACTTTTTTCCCACCCAAACTCCAAACTTTCTGTCAGCAAGGAAGCTTTATATGAAGGTAGGTAATGCTCCTCTTAAACCAATGTCATACAGTTTCATGTGTATGCCATGTTACCAAGTAGTATCGTAAGCCTTTTCAAGGTCAAAGAAGACTGCTACATGTGACCTTGCTGTGCAAAGGAGTTCTGTATAGCAGTTTCCATCTTCACAAGTGCATCTGTAGTCGATCTCAATTTTCTAAACCCATATTGATATTTCTTTTCTAGCAGCCATGTCAACCTGAAATTTACCTTTTTCTCCATCAGTTTGCATATGCAGCTGGTGAAAGAAATTGGTCTGTAATTTCCTGATGTGGAAGCATCTTGCCAGGTTTAGGGACAGGAATGATTATAGCCTCTTTCCATGTGCATGACACTGTGCCCTCCCTTTAGATCCTATTGAATAGGTCCAACAAGAACTTATGGGATCTCTCCGGTAAGTGAGATATCATTTGGTATGGAATATCGTCACTTCCTGGGGCAGTCTTACCGCAGAGCTGCAAAGCAGAGTCCATCTCCTTGAATAAAAATGTCAAGTTGTATGGAAGTTCTGTTGCAGTCCTACTGAAGAACGACACTGGGTGTCATTCCTGTTCAGACTGAACAGTAGAGAATCAGGCAGTGTAAGATACCTCAGAGAAGATCTCTGCCATGGATTTAGCTAGTTCTGTCTGTGAGGATTATACCATCTATCTTCAGAGCATGTGGTGACATGGAAGCGATCTTATGCACCTTGTCCCATACCCATGCTAAGGGGGTCTCAGAGCCTCCTTTAACATTTGCCTGGCCTTGCATTGTTTTTGTTTTTGTTTTGTTTTTATAATGGATCAATGTTACATTGCTGGGGCATTGTTTTAACCATGGTACTGGAGGTCGACATACTGCATACTACTGAATTCATGATGTGAAAAGCATCTTGGACACACAGGAAATCATTCATAGATCCTGCTGTCAGGGTTGATCTAAAATGATTCCAGTTTACATGTTCAAGTTGCCCTCTCTGCACTCCATTGGCTGGAATACCATTCACCTCCTCAAAAAGTATTGGAAAGTGGTCGCTTCCATGACCTGCCACTTGAAATTCAACTGTGAGTCAGGTGAATCAATTGATAGGTCAGTATTAGAGAATCCTCCAGTTTGGATATGGAAATACGTGAGAGTGTCACTGTTCAGTAAAACTGCATCTACTCTTGAGAACAAGGACTCTTCTTTGAGAGTTGCAAAAAGTGTCCCCCAGAGGTAATGCCGACCACTGAAATCTCCCAAGAGTAGAAATGGATGTGGCAAAATGACCAAGTAGATCTTCCAAATCATCCACGTTAAGATAATGTGGAGGTAGGTTGATGGATACAACAGCATAAGGTCATGTCAAGCCTATTTTCACAGCCTTCATCTACAGTGTCGTCTGCAGGTGGATGGCCTGAAAGGGAATATCCTGATGTACCATCACGGGTACTCTTCCATGAGGTCCATTATCAAAAGTCTCATAATGGGCTTGAAAATGGAATCCTCTCAGGGAAATCGGATGATTTTCCTGGTCATAAACTCTTGTAGGCATACACAAACATGAAGCTATCAGATGTTGCAGTTCTTCCCATTTTGCATGAATTCCCTGACAGTGCCATTGGTTTAGGTTATCCAGTTCTTCAGGTTGACAAACTACCTCTTCATGAGGTGTTTGGTAGCACCTGTGGTTAAGGTCTTCCCCACACTTTTAAACTGTCCCTTTCCAGGATCCTGGGAGTACCTTCTGAAGGGTTGTGGAACTAGTTTCCACAGGCTTCCTTTGGACACGCTCAGGATTTCTTTGCCAGGCCAAAGAACGGATCTGAGCCTTTGTTTTAGGAGCATTCTGTCTAGCAGCGGAGGCCACTGTGGATGTGGTGGCAGCTGGGGTTGTCACCGTTGATGCCTCCAGAGTCCTGCCTGAAGGCTCCAAAGACCTCACTCTTTTGAATAGGCTTAGGATTCCTTTGCCTGGGCAAGGGGCATACCTGTGCCTTTGCTTCAGGGGCATTCTGCCTAGCAGCAGAGGTCCCTGTGGAACAAATAACAAGAGGCAATTTCAGCATTAGAGGACTGAGGTTTAAAGGTAGTGGCAGTGTGTGGTGTAAGAAGTATTGGAGGGAAAGTGATACTGGGAAGGAGGATGGGCTAGAACCGAAGCAAAGGACTCACCTGGCTATAACCCCCTAACGAAAGCCGCCTTGCCGTGGTGGGGTGGCTTGAGGTCCCAATCATCTGGTGAGCCGGACCAGAGGGCTACCCATACTGGAGGGGTCACCAATGAGGGATGAGACAAAATGGCTTCCTGGTGCACCAGGGCCTAAGAGAGGTGCACCCACCCCTGGTTCATTCCATCTTGGACCAGGGAGAACTGTCCCACGTGTGTTTGCCGTGTGTGGCATCCCGTATTACCAGAAGACAGGAGTCCTGGAGGTTGAGTGATGCTGCATGCTGCACCCTGCAGCTAGCAACACACTTCTTTTGTCCTTTATTCTGGTTAGACAAGTGGCTTGATCAAGGCCCGGTCAAATATGGCTAGGGTCAAGCAGGCACTATTCAGTCGGTAGCACATAGGTCCAGTGACTGCCATCAGTACTGTAATAGTGGCTGCGTATATTTCCTCATTACACCTGTGGCTGTTGGGATATTTTGAGCCCCAACTATAGCTTCCCCTCGTTGGACTCCATGATGGGTGAGGAAATGAAGAATTCTAATTTGTATGTTGTCACTCTGGAACCTTTCCAGCTTCCAAAGGGCAAGAATGGGAATCGTAATGGTTCCCGGGCTCCCAAACCAGGTAAGAAGGGGAAAAGTCCTCCTCAATCCACTAAGGAAATCTTACCTGGTAAATATGAAAGCATTTCTAGTAAGTACCTAGTAGTGAAGACCATTGATGGTGTATTAATCATGGATCTTGATATTTTTGAAGTACATCGGAAAATAGTTGAAATATGTCAACATGATCCTCGCATCACCCACAGCGAGATGGTAACCTGATAGTTGAGGTTTCGTCACCAGACGAGAATGACCGTCTACGTGCGATATGCGACATTCCTGAGGCTCAAGTTTCATGTTCTCACAAAACCCTCAATCAGTGCAAGGGAGTTGTCTTTTCCCAAGACCTGATGAGGTATTCTAAGGAGAAACTGTTAGAGAAACTAGAGAATTTTAATGTAGTGCAGTAAAAGGTTTTAAGAAGAAAGTTGATGTTTTGGAACAGTCGACACCAGTTCTTCTAACTTTTAACACGTTAGTCCTTCCAGAATCGATTAAGTTGGCATGGTACCACCTTAAGGTAAAGCCATATGTGCCAAACCCTATGCGGTGCTTCCACTGCCAGGGTTATGGGCATGGAGCCAACTCTTGCCGTTTTAAAGAGAATACACATACTCTTGGTTGTCCAAAGTGTGGTACAACAGGTCATCAAGGAGATGACAACTGTCCAGTTCCAATATGTTGTTACCACTGCAAAGAGGCTCATGAAGCTTCTTCAAAGCAATGTAAAAGGTACAAATTTGAAAAGGAAGTACTAGTAATAAGGAGCAAAGAGTAAGTTAGCTTTCCAGAGGCAAAGCGACATGCCTGTGTGCTGTTTACACAGCCAGGTAGGTCCTTTGATTCGGTACTAGCCCATCCTCCTTCCCACCAACCCTTGCCCTCCAATACTTCTTACAACACATACTCTGCCACTTCCCTTAAACCTCAGTCCCAAATTGCTGACACTGCCTCTGGTGAGTTGTTCCACCAGAAATGGAGTAGGAGTGAGGGGTCTATTGAGGATACTCCTCCCAAAGTAAGATCTTTGGAGCCATTATTTAAGGCTCCAGAGGCCTCAACGGTGACAGCTCCAGCTGCCACCACATCCACAGGGGCCTCTGCTGCTAGGCAGAATGCCCCTGAAGTAAAGGCTCAGGCACGCGCTTTTCCCAGGCAAAGGAATCCTGAACCTGTCCAAAAGACTCCAGCTGCTACAACATCCACAGGGGCCTCTACTGCTAGACAGAATGCCCATGAAGCAAAGGCTCAGGTCCGTCCTTTGCCTAGGCAAAGAAATCCTGAACCTGTCCAAGGGAAACCTGTGGAACTAGGATCCTGGAAAGGGACAGCCTAAACGTGTGGGGCAAACCTAATTCAATGGAACTGTCAGGGAATTCATGCAAAATGGGAAGAACTGCAACATCTGATAGCTTCATGTAACCCAGTTTGTGCATGCCCACAAGAGATTATGACCAGGGAAAATCATCCGATTTCCCTGAGAGGATTCCAAGTTCAAGCCCATTATGGGACCTTTGACAATGGGCCTCATGGAGGAGTAGCAGTAATGGTACGTCAAGATATTCCTTTCCAGGCCATCCACCTGCAGACAACACTGCAGGTGAAGGCTGTGAAAATAGGCTTGACATGACCTTACACTGTTGCATCCATCTACCTTCCTCCACATAATCTGAACATTAATGATTTGGAAGATCTACTTGAGCAGTTGCCACATCCATTTCTACTCTTGGGAGATTTCAATGGTCGGCATCACCTCTGGGGAGACACTTTTTGCAACCCTCGAGGAAGGGCCTTGGAGTCCTTGTTCTTAAGAGTAGATGTAGTTTTACTGAACAGTGACACTCCCACACATTTCCAAATTCAAACTGGGACATTCTCCAATATAGACCTATCAATAGGCTCACCTGATTCACAGTTGAACTTCACTTGGCAGGTCATGGAAGCGACCACTTTCCAATAATTTTGGAGGAGGTGAATGGTATTCCAGTCAATGGAGTGCAGAGATGGCGACTTGAATATGCAGACTCGAATCTTTTAAGATCAATTGCAGTATTGCAAGGATCTGTGAATGATTTCCATTGTATTCAAGATGCTGTTAATCACTTCACATCACGAATTCACCTTGCAGCAGAAGCATCCATTTCCAAAAGTAGCGGACGTTACCGTCGACCTCCAGTACCATGATGGTCTGATGAATGCCAACAAAGTGTCAGAGCAAGAAAAGCTGCATTAAGGCAGTTGAAACGACGCCCCAGCATTGTACCCTTGATCAATACCAAAAAGACCCGAGCCAAGGCCAGGCGCCTGCTAAAGGAGGCTAGACGGACATCGTGGAGACAGTATGTCTCCTCGATTAACTCTGGGACCCCCTTAGCATGGGTATGGGACAAGGTGCATAAGATCGCTGGAAAGAGCACATCCATGTCACAACCTGCTCTGAAGATAGATGGCATAATCATCACAGACAAAAAAGATGTTGCAAATGAGCTAGCTAAATCCATGGCAGAGATCTCCTCTGGAGCATCTTACACTGCTTGATTCTCCACTCTTCGGACACCCAGTGTCGTTCTTCAGTAGGACTGTAGCAGAACTTCCATACGACTCTGCTTTGCAGCTCTGCCGTAAGACTGCCCCAGGAAGTGACAATATTCCATACCAAATGATATCTCACTTACCAGAGAGCTCCCAGAAGTTCCTGTTAGACCTATTCAATAGGATCTATAGGGAGGGCACAGTGCCATCCACATGGAGAGAAGCTATAATCATTCCTGTTCCTAAACCTGGCAAAGATGCTTCCACACCAGGAAATTACAGACCAATTTCCCTCACCAGCTGCATCTGCAAGCTGATGGAGAAAATGGTCCACTTCAGGTTGACATGGCTGCTAGAAAAAGAAAATGTGTTGACCCCATATCAATATGGCTTTAGAAAATTGAGATCGACCACAGATGCACTTGTGAGGATGGAAACTGCTATATAGAATTCCTTTGCACAGTGACGTCACATGATAGCAGTCTTCTTTGACCTTGAAAAGGCTTACGATACAACTTGGAAGCATGGCATACTTATGAAGCTGTATGACATTGGTTTAAGAGGAGCATTACCTACCTTCATAGAAGATTCCTTGCTGACAGGAAGTTTAGAGTTCGGGTAGGAAACAGTTTCTCTAACTTGGAAGATCAGCTGGAGGGGTCCCACAAGGGAGTGTCTTAAGTGTGACCCTGTTTGCCATTGCTATAAATCACATCGTTGTTCCAAGTGCTGTGTCATGTAATCTGTATGTGGATTACTTTACACTGTGCTGCTCAGGAGGAAGCTTACAGGATGTGCAAGGACACATGCAGACTGCAATAAATCAGGTTGTACAGTGGGCAACATATCATGGGTTCAAATTTTCTCCAAGCAAGACCATGGCTATACATTTCCACAAACAAGGAAAGTTTCATCCTTCCCTCTATTTAGGAGCAAACCAACTGCAATTTGCCCAAGAAGTGAAGTACTTGGGTCTAATTTTTGCCTCAAGACTTACATGGGTGTCTCACATCAAACAGTTAAAAGTGAAGGCTACAAAAGCACTTAGTATTTTGTGGATTCTTTCACATCTATCTTGGGGTGCAGACCGCACAATGCTTCTGCGGCTTTACCGAGCGCTTATTCGTAGTAAGCTTGATTATGGATGTGAGGCTTATTCTTCTGCAATCTCAACTGTTCTCCGGATGTTGGACTCGGTTCATAATGAAGCTCTTAGAATCTGTACTGGGGCTTTCAGGTCTTCACCTGTGGAGTCCCTGTATGCTGAGTGTGGAGAACCACCTTTCTCATTACACCGGGACTACATGAACCTGATTTACTACACGAGACTACAAAGGACATCCAGATTGGCTTTCAACCCCCTTGAGGATAGCCGATCCTATGGTAGGAGAATGAGGAATCTTGTGGAAGATCTTAATTTAAGTCTCACCAAGGTTCAGGCTGTTGGAATTCCCTAATTCCCCCCTTGGACTAATCAAGTCGAGCTGGATTTGTTCGGAATTGGGAAAAGGGAGAGATCCGAAGCAGAAGTCAGAGAGATATTTCTTCAGCATATTTCTAAGTACCAAGGACCAGATGCAATATATACAGATGGTTCAAAGTCTGAAAATGGTGTGGGCTTTGCAGCAGTGAGCAGAAGGAAGACTGCATCTGGCAGTCTTTCTCTGGCAGCCTCGATCTTCACTGCAGAGTTACATGCCATCCTTGCAATAATTAAGATGACTAGAGATCTTATGAACCATTCTATTGTGATATATTGTGACTCTCGTAGTGCCTTGCAAGCAATCAAGAGCTTAAACTCATCACATCTAGTGGTAAGGGAGGTTCGAGATTGGCTTGCATTGATGTCAACACGTAAAATGATACCTCTATGTTGGGTGCCAGCGCATGTTGTTATTCGTGGGAATGAGCAAGCTGATCAGAAGGCCAAGGCAGCTGCCGCTCATCCTTGTGATGCTTGTTTTCCTCTCCCACACACCGACTTGAAACCCAGCATCAGGAGTTATCTTCGTGATAAATGGAGGGAGCAATGGAGGCATACCTCCAGAAACAAACTGCGAGAGATTAGAGATGACCTTGGCAGTTGGGTGACCAACCTAAAAGTAGAAGTTGTATTTACAAGACTAAGAATCGGGCACACAAGACTGACTCATGGATCAATGATGGCTAAAAGTCCAGCACTTAGTGAGGGATGCCAAGAGCCATTAACGGTCGCACATGTAGTGGAAAGATGTGCAACATTCTCTGACCAAAGACATATGTACTTGTCTCCCCCATATACACTGAAAAATGTATTGGGGGAGGATTGTGATATAGAGGGTCTTGTCAATTTCCTTAGGGAGACTAATGTTTTCAATAAAATCTAATTATGCATAATGTTTATGCAATAATTTTATATACATGGAGCATAATATTTATGCTTTGATTTTTAATATATTTATTGTTATTTGTAAGATATTTATCGACAGATTTTTAAAGTTTTAAATATATTAATATTTCTATTTAACAAGGCATTCGCCGGCAGATAATTTTAAATAATCAATCAATCACCTGGCTATGCAAACAGCACACGGGCACTGCACTTTGTCTTTGGAAAACTAACTTTCTCCTTGCTCCTTATTACTAATACTTCTTAATCAAATTTGTACCTTTTACATTGCTTTGAAGAAGCTTCATGATATTTGCAGTGATAATGCTTATTGGACCAAGATGACCTGTTGTACCACACTTTACACACACTCTTAGTTGTTCATTTTCCTTAAAACAACAAGAGTTGGCTCCATGCACATAACCCTGGCAGTGGAAGCACTGCATAAGGTTGGGCACATATTTACTTTGAGGTGGTACCAAGCCAACTTAACTGATTCTGGAAGGACTAACATTTCAAAAGTTAGACAGTGTCACTGCTCTAAACCATCAACTTTCTCCATAAAATATTTTACTGCCATTACATTAAAATTCTTTAGTTCCTTTAACAGTTTTCTCCTCAGAATAACTCATCAGGCCTCGGGAAAAGACAATACCCTTACACTGATTGAGTGTTTTGTGAAGAGAACATGAAACTTGAGCCCCAGGAATGATGCATATCACACACAGATGTTCACTCTTTTCTCTGGTGATAAAACCTCAACTATCAAGCTATCATCTCGCTGTGGTGTGATGCGAGGATCACATTGACACCTCAACTATCTTCTGATGTACTTCAAAAATATCAAAATCTATGACTAATTCACCATTAATGGTCTTCAATACTAGGTACTTACTATGTGAGATACTTTCATATTTACCAGGTAAGATTTCCTTAATGGATTGAGAACTTTTCTCCTTACCTGGTTTGGGAGCCCGGGAACTATTACGATTCCCATTCTTGCCCTTTGGAAGCTGGAAAGGTTCCAGAGTGACATGTGACATTCCAGAGGGAATGGCCAGGGGGTTGCTGTGATGCAGTTCAACTTCTCTGTCAATTATTTGTGAATTTGTAGAAATCATACAAATTAAAATTCTTCATTTCCTCACCTCCCCCCCGCCTCACCCACCATGGAATCCATCGATGGGAAGCTATAGTTGGGGCTCAAAATCTCCCAACAGCCATAAGGGTAGTGAGAGAATATATACAGCCACTATTACAGCACTGATGGCAGTCGTGGGACCTATAAGCTACTGACTGAACAGTGCCTGCTTGACCTTAGCCATATTTGACCAGCCGAATGACTTGACTGGGCTTTGATCATGTCACCCGTCTAACCAGAATAGAGGACTAAAACGGTGTGTTGTTAGCTACAGGGTGCATTCCTGTCTCCTAGTAATATGGGATGCCATGCACAGCAAACACAGATGGGAGAGTTCTCCCTGGTCCAAGATGGAATGAACCAGGGGTGGGTGCACCATCCCCTCTCATAGGCCTTAGTGCACCAGGAGGCCATTTTGTCTCATCCCTCACTGGTGACCCCTCCAGTATGGGTATTCATCTGGTCCAGCTCACCAGATCATTGTGACCTCAAGCCCCCCCACCACAGCAAGGAGGCTCCCGTTAGGGGGGGGTGGGCTTCCACAGTGAATTCTCAACAAACAGACCACATCCACTCTCATCGAAATAAGAGGAAAATAATCAAATATAGGAAACCCTGTGTATGGCATTCATCAAATACAAAAAGGCATTTAACTGTGTACTAGAAGCTATTCGAAGACAGGAGTAGAGGAGGATATATTGTAAAATATGGGAAGATATATATATATACGAAGATGGGACAGCAACCATCAAGTTCCACATGGAATCCGATAAAACACCTATTAAAATAGGTGTTAGACAGTGTGATACCATCTCACCAAAACTGTTTACAGCTCGTCTTGAGGAAATTTCAAGAAGCTAGAATGGAACAGAAAGGTCTGAAAGTCGGACTTAGGATGAACAAGAAAAAGATTAAGATTATGCTCAACAGTAGAGTTCATTTCAAACAGATATATGTACAAGGCAAAGTGCTAGAGGTAGTGGACAAGTATATATACCTAGGGCAAGTCGTACAGACAAACACATCTAGTGAAGAGGAAACTAAGTGATGCATCAATGACCACTTCCCCTCAATTTGTCAGCAGCTATCCTCCCTGGACACCACCGGCTCCTCACCTGCTCACTTGCTCCCACAGTCAAGTCAGTGCCAGGTGCTTCAGAAGCTGGGAAAAATCTGCATCAAGAGAGCCACCACCCCCCTTGACCTGCCAATGCACCTCATCAAGGAGTTTTCAATGGAACTTGCCACTCCTCTTACTTCCATAATAAACGCCTCATTGTAACAGTCTAAGTGCCCATCACAATGGAAGACCGCATTTGTCACCGCCATCGGAAAAACCCAAGCCCGCCTCATTCGGCGAACTACGACCCATTACCATAACTCTGTTGCCCAGCCTGCTGTGTGAAAGCTTTGTCGCCGACTGGGCTTATCAGGACCTCACGCCCAGCGTTGACACTTGGCAGTTCGGCAACATGCACTCCTCCTCCACCACACACTGCCTCGTTGGTTTCCTCGACTTAGTCCACGCCCACCCTGACAAGCACAAATCCTCCATCACCATCTTCATAGATTTCAAGAAAGCTTTCTACCCGGTGGACCACACTACGTTCATCTGAAAAGCAGCAGCTTCCACTGGCATCAGGGAGTGCCTCATCCCCTGGTTGGTAGACTTTTTCTCCAACAGGCAACAGGCCGTGGGCATGCAGGGTCAAGTTTCCAGCCTTCTGCCACACACGTGTGGAGTCCCCAGGGGACTAGAATGGGCCCCTATGCTTCCTAATCATGATTAACGACGCTCTCCTTGATACTGAGTATCGTTGGAAATACGTGGACGACTCGACCATCGTCGGAAGTCGGTTGTGATGCAGTTCAACTTCTCCACCAACCCCATCCCCTCGCCCATCCTCACGCTAGACGACCACCCGCTCGACGTTGTCCGTTCCACCAAGCTGCTCGGCATCACCTTCGACAATAAGCTCTCCTGGACGCAGCACGTCAGAGACAACGTGAGGTCTGCCTGGTACAGGCTTCACATGCTGTGTCACCTCAAGTCCTTTGGCATTCCACTCCCGGAGCTTCAGAATATCTACAGGCTATTATCCTGCCTAAATTGACCTATACCTCCCCACCTGGTCCCCCTCCCTCACCGCCACTCAGCTGCTACAACCTCACCTCCCTCGCCACTCACTACACAACCTCACTACAGCAGTTTGGCCTAAAATTGCTGTACCATCCACGCCACCGTGACCTGCTGCCCTCCTCCGACTGGTGCCCGCACTGACCGCTACCATCGGAGCACAGTATCCACCCTAGTCTCATCAACGAACACTAGTCAATATTTACTAGTCCAGATCCTAGCATACCTGATTTTGTACTTGGCTTTTGTTAATCTGTTTATTTTGTTGTTATAGATTATTAGTTTCTTTGTTGTGTGTTGTTTATGTGTATATATAGTTTGTCTCTTTATCTGTATTTCTATGTATATTTTCAGCCTCTGGCTGCATGAAAAATCAATAAACCGATTATTATTATTATTATTATTTTATTATTAACAATCTAGGCTGGAACGCCTTCAGCAGACACAGTAGCATAATAAGAGATCTTTGCTATTATGTGCCTAGAGAGGGATGGAGATGTTGATGCTGGAAATTAACCTAAGAGATCGGATGAGGGCAATGTGGATCAGGGAACAGACAAAAGTGTGAGCATCAAAAAGAAAAAATGGCAATGGGCAGGTTATATAAGTCGGAGACAGAACTACAGATAGACAAAGAAAGACTATAGATAACATAAAGAAGCCAAAGGCCGGACTAATGTCAAGATAGCATGATGAAATAATGAAAATTGGGGTCCATAGGATAGAAACAAAACAAACAAAGCAAAAAAAAAGACAAAGATTGGGAGAGGCCAAGTCATGCAGTGGATTGATTCAGGCAGATGATGATGATGATACTGTAGTGTGGCTAGTCACTACACACCATGTTATCTCTCGCGACGCCTTCTCGCCTACGCACTCCCCTAGTCAGGCAATCTGTACCTCTCCATCACAGATTTTCTTCCAGCTGTCAGATTTCATCTTTTACTCTTTATCTTTAGCATTTTTATCCTTGATATTCATGTTTTTTCTGTTTGTTTTAGTTTGCCCATATTGTACATTTTCTTTGGTTCTCGTTTAATTTTGATTAGCTTACTTTTTACTTTTTAAATGCAGTTCTTTGTCAGGATGCCTAGTTTTATTTGTCTATTAGTTTTCTTGTTTTATTGAATTGTAAATAAATCGTGTAAATGTTTTAGTGATAAGATGACCATTTTACAAACATTATTGTTACCCGACCGCCTCGTCTCTCTGCCACCAACACAAGGCAGGCTAGGCAGACGGCGTGCTATCCACAGGGTCGTGAACACTGAACAGCTCCAAGAGGCACAAGCCACCACAGCCTCCCAGAACACCACCAGGGGAAACGCCAAGTAGGGAGGCAGGGCACGAAATAAACACAAAATGACAGTCTTTCCTTTATTTACCCATACACTTTTCTATAGGCATAATACAGAGGGAAACCAGCATGTCACACTGCAGGATACAGCTTATAACAGGGCAACACAAAGTATATCAGGTCACAAGGGCACACAGGAGGTCTTCACAGGAGCAGCACCCAACTGGCTTGTTCCTCTGCTCCTCCGCTCACAGCCAGTAGCGTCATGTTTGCCCAGGTCCCTTCATGTTAACACATGCCCAGGTCATCCTTTTCATGTTAACACATGTTTCGCACAGAGACAAAGACCCACTGGGGTAGCATTATGTTTATCTATTATTTTATTCATGTTCATTATTGTGATTGTTTTACATTTTTCTCATTTCAACTAAATTACTTATTATTCATTACTTTGGGCAGGTTTTTATTTTATTAATTGGTAAATCTGTATATAGTGACGTTATCGTCTGTCCCGCCCCCCCCCCCTCCCCTAATTGGCCACGAAAAATAAACAGTTCGTCAGAGACCGCAGTAGAAGGATGGTGTCTTTCTCTCTTATTTATTTTCTGAAAGCCTCTGGGCTAGTACAGTGGTAATGTGTCGGACTCTCATCCGAGGGTCAGCGGTTCTCGCCCCGCCCAGGCAGAAGTTGCAATTGTTGCCTGGAGTTACTGCTGTGGATGGGCACCACGGCGGGTAAGGACTAGGTTCAGCCGAGTCAGCACCAGCTGACACACGTGAGGGAGTCGGTATTAGTCGTCACAGGCCGGGCTCCCCTCATGGAAATAGCCGGGCGAGGCTAAGCTTGCATATTGAACAGTGAAAACGGCTCGACGTCCACGGAAAACTACAAAGGTATCTTGACTTGTGTATAGGAGATGGATGTGATCATACTTTCATGTAATAATAATCGTTAGGAGTGCTTTTAGTTAATAATAGTTTAGTTAATTATAGATACGAGTGCTTTTCTTTGTTCAGGTTTTATGATTCACTTTTATTTTAACTTTATACATGTTTTTTTCTTGAGTTTAATACTGGTCTTTAAAGTAAGCTTTCATTTATTATTATTTTAGCTTGATGTGCTTTTAATTCATTTTAATGTAATTCATAAAGATGGTTTTTAACTTTAGTTTGTATTACTTCATTGTGTTGCGTTTTTATTGTACGCCGGAGGGGATAATGCTGCAAAAAAAAACACGCCAAAATAAGCTCCTCTGGTCACGCTACCATCTCATGGGGCTTATTCCAAGGTTAAAATAATTTACTTTATTTGCTTAAGGCGGCCCTGGTGTAATGAGCACAAGGGAGATAAAGTTAGAATGACCCAAAAATCCGCCCCCTAGGTATAGCTCACTTACTTGGTCTTTATGCATATGTTACCACTTATGTATACCTCGACTTTAATTGGTAGATGATATTTTGTTTTATTATTTTTGTATAAAGTTCTATATATGATTATCTTATTGCACTAAGATTAGGAAACTGTAAAATATGATAGTTTACCCTACGAAGTATCAGTTTTCTTGTTTCCCCCACAATACATTCTCGTTAATTAAAGGGCACACTGTTATATTTCACTGGTACTTATTATATTCATCATCATCATCATCAAGGGGCTAACGCGACGGGGGCGCATGGCCGCATCCACCCTTCGCTTCCAGCCACGCGCATCCCTCGAGGTGAGTGTCCAGGCAGGCCCACGGCCCATCTCTAATTCCTCGCGACAGGTCACGATGAGCTGCCCAAGCCATGATCTCCTGGGTCGTCCCACAGGCCTCCTCCACCCAGGGTTGTGTTGCAGAGAGACAACCTAGTGGCAGGGTCGTCCACAGGGAAACGAGCTAGGTGACCATATATCCTGAGTTGGCGATCCCAGATTATGCAAGTAACAGGTCCCATGCCAGTCTCACGGTGTAACCGCCGCTCGGACACGTGGTCCTGCCAACTGTACCCCATGATCCGGCGAAGGGACTTGTTACAAAAGGCATCAAGATGAGACTCCAAGAAAGTGGATAGCGTCTAGGTTTCGTTTCCATTAAGCAAGGCCTTGAAGACACGCAGCTTGGTCCTTGTGCATAGGTACCGACATCTCCGAACGCTCTTGTTGATCGAATTGATGGCTTCTGTTGCCAGACCAATCCGTCTATTGACTCCTTGGTCTTACAGCCCAGAGATATGGACTACGCTACCAAGATATGTAAAACTCTCTGTAACTTTAACGTTCTCGCCGCAAGCATGGATCGACTGAACCGGTTCCCCTAACAGGCCCCCAAAATCCTGAATCTTGGTCTTGGTCCAGGAGACCTCTAGGCCTAAGGGCTTCGCCTCATTGCTAAATGCATCAAGAGCCGCCACCAGTGACTCCAAGGACTCAGATAGGATAGCAACATCGTCGGCAAAGTCAAGGTCTGAGACCTTAATATTGCCTAGTGTTGCTCCACACTGACTTTGGCTATATTAAAGTTGCATAATTGATATTTTAACGAAGAAACCAATGTGTTTTACTTTTGTTACTGGAGAGATTCATTTAAGTTCTGGAATTATGCATGTATGGAATAAGAACTATATGCTTGTAATGTATGTGATCTGAGAGAACAGAAACAATTGCCTTTTAACTGCCTGAAAGAGTTTAGAATAGAATATCTGTAATAACATCAATAATAAAATCATAAACCTGATTACAGAACAAAAGCAAAGTAATTATTTGAGATCAAATTGGAAAACACAGACAAAGAGAATATCTTCTTCACAGCTAATGGCTGACACGTGGCACTTGACATTTCTCTCTTATTATTGAGGATTAAAAGCACTCTCAAAGAGTCAGTGTTCTTGAAAGTTATAATAGAATAATATTAAAGTGATGATTTAGTCAAAATTACTATCATGTGCACATTTAACTACTCAGATCGTTTTATAATGGCATAAATATACACAATTTGCTTGTTTGTCAGAAATATTTTCTTCCTACAAGAGCAGAGGTAGTTTTATTGGACATTTTATTGTTTTATCATTCCTAAAGTAGAATAATTGATTCTGTATTAATTAGGACTTGTTGTTGTTGTTATTGTTGTTTGTTTGTGTGTTTTTTGTTTTCTGGGTTTTGTCCTTGGTGCTGTGGACAGGGTAAGATGTATCTTTAGAGTCCCTAACTGATGAAGGGGAAAATAAAAAATTTGGGAAAAATTTATAAGAAAAAAGGGAAAAGGGCCAAGGGAAAGGGAAAACAACCGAAAAGGGACAAATTGGTACACGAACTTGGAGAATTGCTTTGTGTAGATAAGCTTTTTAGTTGTGAAAAAAAAAATTTTTTT
>NC_051398.1:5978769-5986381 GCF_015228065.2 Penaeus monodon | reverse complement strand
ATCATAAATTCATTCTTAAAAAAAAAAAAAAAAAAAAAAGAAAAAAAAAAAAAAAAAAAATAGATCGAAAGTGGACATGGAAATCGCCATCTGACATCAAAAACGAAATTGACTTCATAATTTCAAATAGGAGCGATAAAATTTTTAAAAATGTGGAAGTTATCAGTAAAGTAAATGTTGGCTGCAACCATAGAAGGGTCAGAGGCCAAATTAAATTACACCTCAGAAGAAAAAGGAACAAACTCATACGATAACCGCAGCCAAATTTAACTAACTCGAAGACCAGAGTGACAGAATTTAACCTTAATATCCAAAACAGATATTCACTTCTCAGTGATGAAGATCTCAACATTGATCAAATCAACAAACAGTTCAATGACATAATAAAGGAACCTGCACTTGAAGTAGGCAGTAAGAACGCCAAGCAAAGCACCAGCAAGCTCTCTAGGCATAAACTAAAAGGCTTATGCAAAAACTATATAAGACTATAAATAAAAAGAAGAGAGAAGATGTAAAGAATTCAAAACTCAAATGAAAAATCAAACAGTGATCTCATGTACCAGCATGAAAACAGCTAAAAGGAGATTCGGAATAGGGAGAAATCAAATGTATACAATAAAGAAACCAGATGGAGAAGTAACATATGATAAGAAGGAAATCATAAGAGTAGTAGAAGACTTTAACAGGGATCTGTACAACTAAATTGAACAGTTACGGATAGAAGCGAAGCGGTAACTAGAGACCTACCCAATAAAATAAATAAAAAGAGCACTTAAAGGTATGAAGGGAGGCAAATGCCAGGAAAAGATGGAATTAATATAGACTTTATATTAGATGCAGGAGAAATTGAAACAGTGAAACTAGCCAACCTTTTCAGCAAACGCCTTCCCAACAGAAAAACTCCAAAAGCCTGGAAAAATGTAATAATTATTTTGATACATAAAAATAGGCAGAGAAAGGATCTAAAAAACTACCGACTCATAAGCCTCCTTTCAGTTACTTACAAACTGTTCATAAGTCATCACAACACGCATCTATGACAGTCTGGATTCTAACCAGCCTAGAGAACAGGCAGCCTTCTGCAGTGATTGATTGATTGATTATTTCAAATTATCAGCTGTGTCAAAAGCTAAGGTCATTAGCGGCAAATACCTTTTTAAATGGAAACAAGAAATCTTTCAATAAATATCTTACAAATAATAATAAATATTATATTACAAAGCAAAGCAAAAATATTATGCTCTAAATGTATACAATCATTGCATAAACATTATGCAATAAATTAAATTTTATTGAAAATATGAGTCTCCGTAAGGAAACCAGTAAGACCTTTTATATCACAATCCTCCCCCATACATTTTTCAGTATATATAGGGGGGTGACAAGTACATACGTCTTTGGTCTGAGAATGTTGCACATCTTTCCACTACATGTGCGACCGTTAATTGCTCTTGGCATCCTTCACAAAGTGCTCTACTTTTCGGTTGGGATATATGCGGGTCACCCTATTGACAAGGTCATCTCTAATCTCTCGCAGTTTGTTTCTAGAGGTAGGCCTCCATTGTTCCTTCCATTTATCGCGAAGACAACTCCTGATGCTGGGTTTCAGGTCGGTGTGTGTGCACTGGTACCCATCAGAGAGTCATCTTTTTACGTGTTGACATCAGTGCAAGCCAATCTTGAACCTCCCTCACCACTGGATGTGATGAGTTCAGCTCTTGATTGCTTGCAAGGCACTACAAGAGTTTATTACAATTATCAACAATACGTAGCAAGGCCGGATGTACACTTCACACCTCCGTCCAAGTAGCTCCCCTTCTCCTTGGGCAGGACGCAGATGCAGCCCGGCTTTCTCTTTTCGCACAGGAACAAACTTCCGTCCTCGAAGGGAACCGCCGCATAAAAGGACATGTCCGTAAGGCAGAGAGAGAGACACACACAGCAGACGGCCCAAGCCACACAGGGTCCAGCTCCACCACCTCGTCCTCCACGCGGGGACACAGGGGTCTCATATCTGTCTTCAAGAATAAACCAGCAAGCTAAGCCCCTTTTCACTGACCCACCCAAGTCCATGTCTCGTCTCGCTCACATCTGGTGACGCGGTGCTCCTAATCTTTCGTGTCACTCATATTCTGGTGGCTTGCGGTGGCCACTCGCTTACATCTGGCGAAGTGGTGCTCCCAACTCACATGTCGCTTACAACAATAGCATGGTTCGTAAGAGCTCTAGTCATCTTGAATGCTGCAAGGATGGCATGTAACTCTGCAGTGAAGATCGAGGCTGCTAGAGAAAGACTGCCAGATGCAGTCTTCTTTCTGTTCACTTCTGCAAAGCCCACACCATTTTCAAATTTCAAACTATCTGTATATATTGCATCTGATCCTTGGTACTTAGAAATGTGCTGAAGAAATCTCTCTCTGACTTCTGCTTCGGATCTCTCTCCTTTCCCAATTCCGACCAAATCCAGCTCAACTTGATTAGTCCAAGGGGGGAATTGGGGAATTCCAACAGCCAGAACCTTAGTTAGATTTAAATCTTTCACAAGATTCCTTATTCTCCTACCATAAGATCGGCAATCCTCAAGGGGACTGAAAACCAATCTGGATGTAGGAATCCTTTGTAGTCTCATGTAGAACATCAGGTTCATGTAGTCCTGGTGTAATGAAAGAGGTGGTTCTCCACTCTCAGCATACAGGGACTCCACAGGTGAAGACCTGAAAGCCCCAGTACAGATCCTGAGAGATTCATTATGAACTGAGTCCAACATCCAGAGAAGAGTTGGAGTTGCAGATGAATAAGCTTCACATCCATAGTCAAGTTTACTGTGAATAAGTTCTTTGCTCCTAAATAGAGGGAAGGGTGGAATTTTCCTCGTTTGTGGAAATGCATAGCCATGGTCTTGCTTGGAAAAAATTTAACCCATGGCATGTTGTCCACTGTACCTGATTTTCTGCAGCCTGAAGGTGTCCTTGCACATCCTGTAAGCTTTCTCCCGAGCAGTATGGTATAAAGTTATCCACATACAGATTACATGAGACAGCACTTGGAACAACCTTTACAATGTCATTTATAGCAATGGCAAACAGGGTCACACTTAAGACACTCCCTTGTAGGACCCATTCCAGCTGATCTTCCAAGTTGGAGGAACTTTTTCCCACCCAAACTCCAAACTTTCTGTCAGCAAGGAAGCTTTATATGAAGGTAGGTAATGCTCCTCTTAAACCAATGTCATACAGTTTCATGTGTATGCCATGTTACCAAGTAGTATCGTAAGCCTTTTCAAGGTCAAAGAAGACTGCTAACATGTGACCTTGCTGTGCAAAGGAGTTCTGTATAGCAGTTTCCATCTTCACAAGTGCATCTGTAGTCGATCTCAATTTTCTAAACCCATATTGATATTTCTTTTCTAGCAGCCATGTCAACCTGAAATTTACCTTTTTCTCCATCAGTTTGCATATGCAGCTGGTGAAAGAAATTGGTCTGTAATTTCCTGATGTGGAAGCATTCTTGCCAGGTTTAGGGACAGGAATGATTATAGCCTCTTTCCATGTGCATGACACTGTGCCCTCCCTTTAGATCCTATTGAATAGGTCCAACAAGAACTTATGGGATCTCTCCGGTAAGTGAGATATCATTTGGTATGGAATATCGTCACTTCCTGGGGCAGTCTTACCGCAGAGCTGCAAAGCAGAGTCCATCTCCTTGAATAAAAATGTCAAGTTGTATGGAAGTTCTGTTGCAGTCCTACTGAAGAACGACACTGGGTGTCATTCCTGTTCAGACTGAACAGTAGAGAATCAGGCAGTGTAAGATACCTCAGAGAAGATCTCTGCCATGGATTTAGCTAGTTCTGTCTGTGAGGATTATACCATCTATCTTCAGAGCATGTGGTGACATGGAAGCGATCTTATGCACCTTGTCCCATACCCATGCTAAGGGGGTCTCAGAGCCTCCTTTAACATTTGCCTGGCCTTGCATTGTTTTTTGTTTTGTTTTGTTTTTTATAATGGATCAATGTTACATTGCTGGGGCATTGTTTTAACCATGGTACTGGAGGTCGACATACTGCATACTACTGAATTCATGATGTGAAAAGCATCTTGGACACACAGGAAATCATTCATAGATCCTGCTGTCAGGGTTGATCTAAAATGATTCCAGTTTACATGTTCAAGTTGCCCTCTCTGCACTCCATTGGCTGGAATACCATTCACCTCCTCAAAAAGTATTGGAAAGTGGTCGCTTCCATGACCTGCCACTTGAAATTCAACTGTGAGTCAGGTGAATCAATTGATAGGTCAGTATTAGAGAATCCTCCAGTTTGGATATGGAAATACGTGAGAGTGTCACTGTTCAGTAAAACTGCATCTACTCTTGAGAACAAGGACTCTTCTTTGAGAGTTGCAAAAAGTGTCCCCCAGAGGTAATGCCGACCACTGAAATCTCCCAAGAGTAGAAATGGATGTGGCAAATGACCAAGTAGATCTTCCAAATCATCCACGTTAAGATAATGTGGAGGTAGGTTGATGGATACAACAGCATAAGGTCATGTCAAGCCTATTTTCACAGCCTTCATCTACAGTGTCGTCTGCAGGTGGATGGCCTGAAAGGGAATATCCTGATGTACCATCACGGGTACTCTTCCATGAGGTCCATTATCAAAAGTCTCATAATGGGCTTGAAAATGGAATCCTCTCAGGGAAATCGGATGATTTTCCCTGGTCATAAACTCTTGTAGGCATACACAAACATGAAGCTATCAGATGTTGCAGTTCTTCCCATTTTGCATGAATTCCCTGACAGTGCCATTGGTTTAGGTTATCCAGTTCTTCAGGTTGACAAACTACCTCTTCATGAGGTGTTTGGTAGCACCTGTGGTTAAGGTCTTCCCCACACTTTTAAACTGTCCCTTTCCAGGATCCTGGGAGTACCTTCTGAAGGGTTGTGGAACTAGTTTCCACAGGCTTCCTTTGGACACGCTCAGGATTTCTTTGCCAGGCCAAAGAACGGATCTGAGCCTTTGTTTTAGGAGCATTCTGTCTAGCAGCGGAGGCCCTGGGAGTGGTGGCGCTGGGGTTGTCACCGTTGTGCCCCAGAGCCTCCCTGAAGGCCCCAAAGACCTCACTTTTTTTGAATAGGCTAGGATTCTTTGCCTGGCAAGGGGATCCCTGTGTTTGCTTCGGGGGCATTCCCCTAGCAGAAAGGGGGCCCTGGGGAAACAAATAACAAGAGGAAATTTCAGTTAGAGGACTGGGTTTAAAAGGGTAGTGGCAGGTGTGGGTAAAAAGTTTGGGGGGAAAGTGATACTGGGAAGGGATGGGCTAAACCAAAGCAAAGCTCCCCTGGCTAAAACCCCCCCCCCCCCAAAAGCCCCCTTTGCCGGGGGTGGGGTGGCTTGGGGGTCCCAATCATCGGGTGACCCGGCCAGAGGGCTACCCATACGGAGGGTCACCAATGAGGGATGAGAAAAAAATGGTTCCCTGGTGCCCCCAGGGCCCTAAGAGAGGTCCCCCACCCCGGGTTTCTTCCCATTTGGACCAGGAGAACGTCCCACGGTGTTTGCCGTGTGTGGCATCCCGTATTCCAGAAGACAGGGCCCCTGGAGGTTAGTGATGCTGCATGCTGCCCCCGAGTGCAACACCTTCTTTTGTCCTTTATTTGGTTAACGGCTTGATAAAGGGCCCCCGGTAAAATATGGCTGGGTCAAGCGGCACTATTCAGTGGGTACACATAGGCCCAGTGACGCCATCAGTACTGAATAGGGGCTGCGTATATTTTCTCATTACACCTGTGGTGTTGGGATATTTGACCCCCAACTTGTTTCCCCCTCGTGGCTCCATGATGGGTGAGGAAATGAAGAATTCAAATTTGTATTTTGTCACTCGGGAAACCTTTTCCAGTTTCCCAAAAGGGGCAAGAATGGGAATCGTAAGGGTTTCCCCGGGCTCCCAAACCAGGTAAGAAGGGAAAAGTCCCCCTCAATCCACAAAGGAAATCTTACCGGGAAATATGAAAGCTTTCTAGTAAGTAATATAGTAAAGACCTTTGATGGGTATTAATCATGGATTTTGATTTTTTTGAAGAATGGGAAAAAATATTTTGAAATATGTCAACATGACCCTCCATCACCCCAGCGAGAGGGAAAACCTGATAGTTGAGGTTTCGTCACCAGACGGAATGACCGTCTCGTGCGATATGCGACATTCTGGGGCTCAAGTTTCAGTTCTCAAAAACCCCCCAAACAGTGCAAGGGAGTTGTCTTTTTCCCCAAACCTGATGAGGTATTCTAAGGAGAAACTGTTTTGAGAAACTAGAGAATTTTAAAGTAGTGCAGTAAAAGTTTTTAAAAAGAAAATTTATGTTTTGGAACAGCGACACCAGTTCTTCTAACTTTTAACCGTTAGTCTTCCGAACGATTAAGTTGGGAGGGACCACCTTAAGGGAAAGCCATAGTGCCAAACCCTATGCGGGGGCTTCCCCTGCCAGGGGTTTTGGGGATGGAGCCAACTCTTGCCCTTTTAAAGAGAAACACATACTCTTGGTTTTCCAAAGGTGGTACAAAAGGTCATCAAGAGATGACAAAATGTCCAGTTCCAAAATGTTGTTCCCCTGCAAAGAGGTCATGAAGCTTCTTCAAACAAGTAAAAAAGGTACAAATTTGAAAAGGAAGTATATTAAGAGCAAAGATAAGTTAGCTTTCCCGAGGCAAAGCGACTGCCCGTGTGGTTTACACAGCCCGGTAGGTCCTTTGATTGGTAAGCCCACCTCCTTTCCCCCCAACCCTTTCCTCAATACTTTTACAACACATACTCGCCCCCTTCCCTTTAAAACCCCAGTCCCCAAAATTGTGACATGCCCCTGGTGAGTTGTTCCACAGAAATGGGGTAGGAGTGAGGGGGCTATTGAGGGTTCCTCCCCAAAAAAAATCTTTTGGGGCCAATTTAAGGCTCCCGAGGCCTCAACGGGGACAGCTCCACTGCACCACTCCAAGGGGGCCCCTGCTGCTAGGCAAAAGCCCTGAAAATAAAGGCTAGGCACCGCTTTTTTCCCCGCAAAGGGAAACCTGAACCTGTCAAAAGACTCCAGCTCTACAACATCCACAGGGGGCCCTACTGCTAACAGAATGCCCCTGAAGCAAAGGCTCAGGTCCCTCCCTTTTCCTAGGCAAAAAAATCCCCGAAACCCGTCCCAAGGGAAAAACCCGTGGAACAGGGGTCCTGGAAAGGGACAGCCTAAACGTGTGGGGCAAACCTAATTTTGGAACTGTCAGGGAATTCAGCAAAATGGGGAAAAACTGAACATTGATAGTTATGAACCCCTTTTTGGGATGCCCACAAAGTTATGACCAGGGAAAATCATCGATTTCCCTGAGAGGATTCCAAGTTCAAGCCCATTTTGGGACCTTTGCAAGGCCCCAGGGGGGGTAGCAGTAATGGGAGTCAAGAATTTCCCTTTTCCCGGGGCCCTCCCCCTGCAGACAAAACTGCAGGGAAGCTGTGAAAATAGGCTTGACATGACCTTTTCACTGTTGCAAACCATCTACCTTCCTCCCCATAAACTGAAATTAATGATTTTTGGGAAAATCTACTTGAGCAGTTTCCCCATCCCTTTT
>NC_051398.1:5958088-5978669 GCF_015228065.2 Penaeus monodon | reverse complement strand
GACGGGCTCAGAAGCCAGTGTTGCAATCCAGCCTTTCCCCAGGGAGCTAGTCACAGGGATATCCCAAATGCATCAGACTGATGCAGGCCCGAACAAGGTTCCCCAGCCTTAGCTTCAGCAGGATATCAATAGCCACGCTTTCCCACTCTTGCTTGGAAATCGCCAGCCTAACCCTCTGTTAGAGTAGGAGGTTCCTCGCTGATGGGTGGGTCCGGCACAGGCACTGCAACATCTCTTGCATCCAAGCTAACTGTTGGACAGTCCATCTGGTACAATTGTTCAAAATACTCAATGTTCACGAACCCCAACATGATCTGAGATGATCCGTCCATCCGCTGATCGGACTGCAGTCATCTGTGAGGAGGGCTTAGGGTTCAGTTTTCTCAGGGCTTGGTAGGCAGGGCGAAGGTCATTTACCAAGAAATGGCCTTTGACCTCCTCAGCAAGATTCCTGATGAACTGTTCCTTGTCCCTTCTCAGCAGTGTCCGAGCCCTACGCACCATGGAACGACACAAGACTTGATTCCCATTCAGCCGAGCCTTGCAACATGCTTCAGTGGCCTCTATTGCCTCCAGGGAGATGGAATTCTGCCTTGTCCTTGGGCGTACGCCAATGGACTCCTGAGCTGCTTCGAGTGTTACGCGCTTGAAGAACTCCCACAGAGCAACTGGGTCCGTCAGGTTGCTGGGTTCTGTGAATCAGTCAGAGACTGCCATGGCAAACCCACAGGCACACTCCTCCTCCCTTAGTCTGTCCAAGTGAAACACCTTAGGGTGGCCACTGGAGGGACGGGGAGTTTTGAAGTGGACCCGCAGGGTAGCCACAACCAGCCTATGGTCGGTGCCACAGTTCTCAGCACTCCGGTAAACCCTGCAGTTCTGGAGGATCCTCCATTGCGTTCTAGCAAGAATGTTGTCGATCTCCTTGGCCACTGTACCTGTATCGCTGTACCAAGTCCAGCGATGCGGGTTGGAGCGCTGGTACCAGGAGCAAGAGATCCTCATTTTCTGGGACCTAGCAAAGTCCCAGAGAAGGAGGCTATTCTCGCTGCTGGGATCAGCTCCCGAGCCATGGGGGCCGACAGACATCTCGTAGCCACCTTGGTCACAGCCGGATACCGCATTGAAGTCGCCCAGAACAATGCGAATATCTTGCCGGGGGCAATCGTCTGCCACAGATGCGAGTTTGGCGTAGAACGCCTCTTTCACATCGATTTTATATACATCGGTATATACAGTCTCAATGCCAATTCCGCTCATCAAACGGTGTCACCTCAACTACCGCGGGCTGAAGTCGACTGGAGATGGCTATGGCTACACCCTGGAGGTGGTGACCATCGCTGCGGCCCGACCAGTAGTAGGTGTAACCATCCACACTGATCGTGCCGCTACCAGGTCTTCTCACCTCTGACAGGGCAGCCACCTCAACTCCCAGTCGCTTCAATTCCCGCGATAGCAGAGGTAACCGCTCATCCTGCCGCAAGGACCGGATGTTCCAAGTGCCTACCCGGAAAGCACGCCTGAGATTAAGCCTCGGGTGGTCACTCCGGGTGCACGCCACCTCTGCTGCCCCCGCCGACACAGCCCCAAATAAAGGGGGTCGGCAGGCTGTGGGACTGCGTTGCCCTAGGTATATACTTGTCCACTACCTCAAACACTTCGCCTTGTACAGGGATCTGTTAGAAATGAACTCTACTGTTGAGCAGAAGTCTTTTTCTGTTCTTCAAAGTCCGACTTTCAGACTTTCTCTAATAAATCGTTTATTAGTTACTGCATGTCATTTATAGATTTACTGAAGAGAACACTATCATCTGCAAACCTTAGATTGCTTAGGTATTGTGAGATGATATCAACCTGTCTAACACCTTCTTAATTGGTATTTATCTGTTTCCGTGTGGAGCTTGCAGGTTGATGTCCCATCTTCGCATATATATCTTCCAATATTTACAGTATACCTCCTCTACTCCCTGTCTTGAATAGCTTCTAGTATTGCTGGTATTTGTACAGAGTCACATGCCTTTTCGTATCTGATGAATGCCATACACAGGGGTTTCTATATTAGTTTTTTTTTTTCGGTGAGAGTGAATGTGGTCTGTTGTTGAGAATTCACTGCGGAAGGCTGTCAGAGATACGAGTTGTGATGACTTTTGCACAGTTTGTAAGTAACTGAAAGGAGGCTTATGGGTCGGTAGTTTTTTAGTTCCTTTCTCTCTCCATTTTTATGTATCAAATTAATTGTTTGCATTTTTCCAGGCTTTCAGTGTTTTTCCGTTGTGAAGGCATTTGTTAATTAAAAGATTGGCTAATTTCACCTACATCTACTATGAGGTCAATACTAATTCCGTCTTCACCTGGTGTTTTCCCTCTCATCATGCCTTTAAGTGCTCTTTTTATTCTTCTGTTGTGATGTTAAGTACATCGCTAGTTACCGTGTTTGTTTCTATTTGTAGCTGTTCATTTGAGTTGTATAGATCCCTTTAAAAGTCTTCCACTACTCTTATGATTTCCTTCTTATTATATGTCACTTCTCCGTCTGGTTCCTTTATTGCATACATTTGATTTCTTCCTAGTCTCCTTTAGCTATTTTCATGCTGGTACCTGAGATCACTATTTCATTTATAATTTGAGTATTGAATTTCTGTACATCTTCTCTTTTCTTTTTATTTTTTGTCTTTGTTAGTCCAGCTATTAATATCTTGTCCCTGTTTGTCAATACTTTGATGACCCTACGTTTTTGCATAAGCCCTTTAGTTTCTATCGAGAGCTTGCTGATGCTTTGTTTGGCATTCTTACTTCCTCTTCAAGTGCAGGTTCCTTTAATATGTCATTGAACTGTTGCTGAGAAGTTTGCTGAGAAGTGAATATCTGTTTTGGATATTAAGGTTAAATTCTGTTGCTCTGGCCTCCAAGGAAGCATATTTCCGTATGAGTTTGTTCCTTTCCCTTCTGAGGTGTAATTTAATTTGGCCTCTGACCATTCTATGGTCACTGCCAGCACTTACTTTATTTTTACTATATCACTCCTGTTTGAACTTATGAAGTCAATTTCGTTTTGAAGTCAGATGACGACTTCCATGTCCACTTCCGCTCTGTCTTTTTCAAAGTATGAATTCATAATACTGCGTCAACGAGCCTTCGCAGAATCGATTAGCATTTGTCCCCTTTCATTCCAAGTGCCTATTCCATGGCTCCCCATGACTACGGTTTCTCCTTCTGGCTTTTCCCTTATTTTGGCATTAAAATCTCCCATTAATATTATGAAATGGGTTTTTGCTCTTGCTGGCTAAATGATCATCTTTATAGAAGATCTCTATTTCTTTATCACTGTGGCTGCAGGTTGGAGCATAGACTTGAACAATCTTTAGGTTGTTCCTATTGTTTAGTCTTGTTGTTACTGAAGCCACTCTTTGTTTATACTACAGACTTCCACAATAGTCTTTTTTAAACGTATGTCAACTAAGAACCCTACCCCTAATTCCTGTTTGCTACCCTGGGGTTTACCTCTCCAGTAGAGTATGTGTCCATCATTTAGTATTGCTAGGCCAGTGGGTCTTTGTCTCTGTGCGAAACATGTGTTAACATGAAGGGACCTGGGCAAACATGACGCAGCTGGCTGTGAGCGGAGGAGCGGAGGAACAAACTTTGTGTTGCCCTGTTATAAGCTGTATCGTGTCGTGTGACATGCTGGTTTCCCCCCTGTATTGTGCCTATAGAAAAGTGTATGGGAAAATAACTTGTGTAAATAAAGGAAAGACTGTCATTTTGTGTTTAGTTTGTGCCCTGCCTCGCCACTTGGCGTTTCCTCTCGTGGTGTTCTGGGACGCTGTGGTGCTCGGTACCTCTTGGAGCTGTTCAGTGTTCACGACCCTGTGGATAGCATGCCGTCTGCCTAGCCTGCCTTGGTGGCAGAGAGAAGAGGCGGTCGGCGTAACAAATGGTGTCAGGAGTGGGATTTGTGATATTTAATCAGTGAGATCGCCGATTTATCATGTCGTCCAAAGATGGCGGCAGCCATGAGGGAGAGGAGGCTATGACTGAGGCAGGCATGGGTGAGGTGAAGCCGAGCCAGATGGACCTGATCACTGCCATGCTGGCCGGTATGAGGGAGGAAATGGCACAAAGGGCAGAAGAGCAGGCACAGAGGGCACACGAGCAGGCGCACCATCTGCAGGCAAGGAAGGCAGAGGAACAGTTCTGCCGACTTGTTGAGGTGCTACAGAGCAATCTTGCATCTGTGAAGATGGAAACTCAGCAGTACACCGACAAGGCCTGCAACAGCATGAAGAGTGAACTGATGGAGGAGGTGCAGACTCTGAAGGGCAAGGTTCAGGGCCTGAGGGAGGAAGTGAAGGAGGAAAGGCGGCGTCACGAGGTAGTAACGTTGCAAGCAGAGAAGGCAGACGAGGTTCTGGCAACAGATGCCAGAGTGTCAGATTTACCGGGGTCTGCCTGGGGTCCGTGGCAGGAACCCCCGGGCCTCGCAGCGTCGTGTCGGAGCCAGTGGTCGCTGCAGAAGGCTGGGGACCCATCGGAACCGCTCCTTTGGGTATAGGTGGCGGCAAACTCGGACCCGGTCAACCCGCCTCGTTGCCTCCTCACCCCCTTCCTCCCCCCGGTCGTGTTAGGTCACGGCACGTGTTCTCCACCCTGCAGCCCCTCGGCCTCCAGACATTCTGTGAAGCGTAAGCCAGCTGAGTACGAGGGAAGTGGCCTGGGAGGCATATGTCGCCCAATTTGAAATACTGGCATCTGCCCAGGGCTGGAGCCAGGAAGAGAAGGCCCTGCAGCTGGTAACAGCGCTAAGGGGCCCCGCGGTGGAAGTGTTGGGGCATCTGCCGGCATCCCAACATGCCTCTTACACCAGCGTGGCGGAGGCTTTGAAACGCCGTTTCGGGCACCACGACCAGGCCGAGGTATATCGGGCCCGCTTGAAGAAGCGGACTCGTGAGCGTGGCGAGACACTGTCCCAGCTGGCGCAGGATATGGAGGCGCTGGTAAGGAGGTCGTACCCTGCGGCTGTGGAAGAGATGATCATGGTCCTGGCCCGCGATTTCTTTGTTGACGCTTTGCAGGACCAGCAGCTTCAAATCTACGTCAAGCAGGCACACCCTGAGGACCTGCAGGTGGCGCTGGCGAGGGCCTTGGAGTTCGAGGCCTTCCTGAAGGCAACCAGTGGCCTAGGGCCAACTGCTCAGCCCCGCCGTGACCTCCGGGGCCGAAAGGCTAAAGTGGAGAAGGTAGCATTGAGGAAGGTGAGCCCGAGCACTTTCCAAGGCTTGTGTTGGGGCTGCGGAGAGGTAGGGCACAGACGTATCAGTGTCAGAGGGAGTGGAGAACTCGTCCTCTCAAGCAGACGGATTCTGATGCCTTCCAGCAGTGCTGCAAGGACTGTGGTAGGTATGGTCACCATCCGAGTGCATGTCCTAAGGCTAAGGAAGTGGTACAGGAGGAAAACTCTGGAGAAGGGGGCCGAAACCCAGCCGTCCTCGGTTCCCGGGCCCCGACTTGGGTAAGCTGCCGTCGAACCAGCACGATGCAGGTGGAGGGCTCAATAGATGGGAAGCCATGCCGCCTGACAGTGGACACTGGGGCTGAGAAGACCCTAGTGCGGCCTGATATGTTGGCCACTATGCAACTTCCAGACGCACCACAGAGACTGTGTGGTGTCACAGGGCATTGTGTGCAGCTCAAGGGGCCAGTGGAGGCTCGTATTGGCGTGGGCAGCACGGTGCAGCGGCTGCCGGTGTATGTGGCCGATCTGGACGAGCACTGCTTGCTGGGCCTTGACTACCTGACGCAGAGTAAGGCGTGTGTCGACCTTGGACGGAAGCTGGTGAGGGTGCATGGTGAAGATGTGCCCTTGCTTCTAGAGACTGGCTGCGCAGAGGTAGTTACAGCTGAGCGACTGCACCTTGCCTCCAGGACAGAGTCTAGAATCCGGTGTCGACTATCAAGAGTGATGCGTGGAGTAGAGGCTCGTGGAGCCCATCCAAAACCTGCAGCTGGCTGATGGTGTAGCGGTTGGCGGAGCCTTGTTGGACCAAGAAGGGGTTAGTTACAGTGCTGGTAGCTAACTTCTCCGATAAGGCCCAGAAGGTGCCAGCTGGTGCAAAGCTGGGCACTTGTGAGGAAGTGGAGCATCCAGAAGAGTCGTCGGGGAGCAAGAAGTTGGTTGCCTGACTTCCTCGAGGACTTGGCGCACCGAAGCGCCACTAACCTGGCGGAGGTGCACCGACGAGTTCGTGGCGAGCTCAATGTAGCCGGCCATGCCATGAGGGAGACCTATGACCGGCGCATGAGGGAAGTGAGGTACAACATAGGTGACGGAGTGTGGCTGCATAACCCGCGTTGGAAGCGAGGGCTCTCGCCGAAGCTACAGAACCCCTGGGAAGGGCCGTACACAGTGGTAGCGGCCCTCTCTGATGTCACCTATCGAATTCGCAGAGGGCGAAAACGACCGTCTGTTGTCCACGTGGACCGGCTGTGGCGTTACCATGGGCCAGGAAACTACTCCTGGGGCCATGGTGAAAAAGAAGATGAAGTTAGCCCCAGTAGCGGCGATGAGGACGTGGCAGACGCTGACCGAGATGAGGACGAGCATTTGGACGGTGAGGGCGATGCAGCAGACGTCAATGGTGACCATGAGCCAGGTCTTGGGACAGGAGATACCCCTCTGGGTGCCACTGCCAATCTACCGCCGCCCACACCTCCTCCAGAGCGACCCCAACGAGAGCGAAGAAAGCCGCGCTGGATGAAAGATTTTTGTGTTTCTGAGAACTGATTTTATTTAAATTTTCTGTAGTTTGTTTCAGGTTTAGATATGTCAGAGCAGACGGGTCGTCTGCTTGATAGGGGGGGATAGTGCTATGCCAGTGGGTCTTTGTCTCTGTGCGAAACATGTGTTAACATGAAGGGACCTGGGCAAACATGACGCAGCTGGCTGTGAGCGGAGGAGCGGAGGAACAAGCAGAGAGACGCGATTGGGTGCTGCTCCTGTGAAGACCTCGTGTGTGCCTTTGTGACCTGATAAACTTTGTGTTGCCCTGTTATAAGCTGTATCGTGCAGTGTGACATGCTGGTTTCCCCCTGTATTGTGCCTATAGAAAAGTGTACGGGTAAATAACTTGTGTAAATAAAGGAAAGACTGTCATTTTGTGTTTAGTTTGTGCCCTGCCTCGCCACTTGGCGTTTCCTCTCGTGGTGTTCTGGGACGCTGTGGTGCTCGGTACCTCTTGGAGCTGTTCAGTGTTCACGACCCTGTGGATAGCACGCCGTCTGCCTAGCCTGCCTTGGTGGCAGAGAGAAGAGGTGGTCGGCGTAACAGTATTTTCTGTTCTTCACCTATTTCTTCTAACTTCACAGAGTCCTATAACATCCCACTTGAAAGGGGATTCCTGAAAGTAATGATAACAATCGGATTCAGTTCTCTTTGTCCTTATATTATATGTGCAAAGGTAGATCAACGTGGGGCAACCTGTTTTTAATTGGAAATTTCAAGCACCTTCAGCTCCGAAGTGATCCTGGCCCTGTCTGTATGGACTTATGAACAGCATTGCATGGTTACACCACAGTATACTCCCGTAAGCATGGGCTTGAGTATCAGAGGTGCATATATGTGTGATTATATTTTATACAGTGATTTCATTTATGTGTATGTACACCTAGTGCAGACATAGTTGTTCACCCGCAAATCTTTCAGTATGTTCATATGGACCCTCCCTGATCGGCCCTCCGGTTTCATACCCGGAGTGACCTAGGTTGGAGGCCCAGTCAGAAAGGGTTGTTATATATCTGTATCAATGCGGCATTGCATTATTGCACAGTAACAAACACAAACACAAACGTGAACACAAAAATGAAAAGGTAAAACAGTCACAATAAGAAATTAAATTAAATCATAATGTTTCGATGTTGTCGAGTTCCTCATCTGACGAATAATGATCCGAAATTGAAGGCCTTTCCACTTAAGCTGGTGAACTTCATCACGTAATTAAATAAAACATGCATTTGATTCTCTGGCATACCTCTATATATCCATTTCGGTTAATTATTCGTCTGATGAAGAACTACTGAAGAGGACGAAACGTTACAATTGAGTTTCACTTCTTTGTGTGGTTGTTTTCTTTTTCACACACACACACATTTATATGAATACAAACACAGTAATGTGTACATGAAGATGAAAGGGAAAACATCTATATGTATACACACATATATGTAGATATTTATATATATGTGTACACACACACACACACACACACACACACACACACACACACACACACACACACACACACACACACACATATATCTATATATTATATATATATATATATATATATATATATATATATATATATATATATATATATATATATATATACATGTAAATTGCGGCAATGGATGATTTGCGCCGGACTATCGGGCGAACGGCTCTTTCGATGCCGGCCTGGATGCCGAATCGAAATATCTCCAAATGGAGTGTCCAACTCGGTGCAACTTGGTGCAACCTGATGGGCCATCCTGAGTGGCCACCATCTTTCACCTGCTAGAAGCTGAACATGATTAGAGATAAGATTTGATTAAGATTTGATTTCATTACCACTTGTTGGCAGTTCGTTTGGTACTGAATTTAACAAGTTGGATAATTTCCCCATCAGACACTTTCACAGAGCCATGAGCTGTGTTTCTAATACTTTTGGCACACTCTTAAACGGTCTTGACTCATTAATCAGAACATTTGATAACACATTTTCATTAATTGAGAAGTTTAAGCAAGAACCCTCAACATAATATGTTCTCCCCCGTTTATAAGAGTGTCTCACATTGATAACCTCTTCTACCTCTCCTGGGTTTTGTGCCAAGTTTTCAATGATCTTCTATCCAAATATAATGAAGGATCTTTCTCTGCGTGCCTGTAAAGAGCAAATATTGATTTAGTCTCCAAGTAACTAAGGCCCGACATGTCTAATTTTCAAGTGAAAATTCTTTGAAGGTAGTCTAGAAATATCATGTTTTTTGCGATTCCACTTATATGTAAAATTTGAAGCCATTAGTGTTTTCCATTGGGACAGTAGGTGTTCTGAATATATTGTCTGAAAAAGATCTCATCAACCATTCACGCATAAATTTTCCTTTGTTGACGTCTGCTCACTGTAATGACTGATTGATTTATTATTCAAAATTATCTGCCGCATTAACAGCTAAAGTCATTAGTGGCGAATACCTTGTTAGATAGAAATATTAAAATATTTAAAACTTTAAAAATCTATCAATAAATATCTTACAAATAACAATAGATATATTAAAAATCAAAGCGTAAATATATAAATGTATAAAATTATTGTATAATTACATTTCATTGAAAATATTAGTCACCTAAGGAAACTAATATGACCCTCTATGTCACAATCCTCCCCCAATACATTTTTCAGTGTATATGGGGGAGACAAGTACATGTCTTTGGTCTGAGAATATTGCACATCTTTCCACTACATATGCGACCATTAATGGCTCTTGGCATCCCTCACAAAGTGCTTCACTTTTAGCCCCACCTAACGGAAGCGGCCTGGCCACGGTGAGGGGGCTTGATGTCCCAATGATCTGGTGAGCCGGACCAGAGGGCTACCCATACTGGAGGGGTCATCAGTGAGGGATGAGACAAAATGGCTTCCTGGTGCACCAAGGCCTATGAGATTGATTCATTGATTATTTCAAATTATCTGCCACGTCAACAGCTAAGGTCATTAGCGGTGAACACCTTGTTAAATAGAAATATGAATATATTCCAAACTTTAGAAATCTGTCAATAAATATCTTACAAATAACAATAAATATATTAAAAATCAAAGCATAAATATTATGCTCTAAGTGTATAAAATTATTGCATATATATTATGCATAAATAAATTATATTAACCTCCCTATGGAAACTAATAAGACCTTCTATGTCACAATCCTCCCCCATACAAGTACATACGTCTTTGGTCTGAGAATGTTGCACATCTTTCCACTACATGTGCGACCGTTAATAGCACTTGACATCCCTCACACAGTGCTTGACTTTTAGCCATCATCGATCCATGAGTCATTCTTGTGTGCCCGATTTTTAGTCTTAATAAAACTTCTACTTTTCGGTTTGGGTGGATGCTGGTCACCCAACTGCCAAGGTCATCTTTAATCTCTCGCAGTTTGTTTCTAGAGGTATGCCTCCAAACCCTGATGCTGGGTTTCAGTCCGTGTGTGGGAGAGGAAAACGAGCATCACAGGGCTGAGTGGCAGCTGCCTTGGCTTTCTGATCAGCTCGCTCACTCCCACTGATACCAACATGTGCTAGCACCCAACATAGAGTTATCTTTATACATGTTGACATCAGTGCAAGCCAATCTTGAATCTCCGTCACTACTGGATGTGTGAGTTTAAGCTCTTGATTGCTTGCAAGGCACTTTGAGAGTCACAATATATTACAAAAGAATGGTTCATAAGATCTCATCTTAACTGCCGCAAGGATGGCATATAACTCTGCAGTGAAGATCGAGGCTGCTAGAGAAAGACTGCCAGATGCAGTCTTCCTTCTGCTCACTGCTGCAAAGCCCACACCATTTTCAGACTTTGAACTATCTGTATATATTGCATCTGATCCTTGGTACTTAGAAATGTTCTGAAGCAATTCTCTCTGACTTCTGCTTCAGACCTCTCCCCTTTCTCAATTCCGACCAAATCTAGCTCGACTAGATGAGTCCAAGGGGGGAATTGGGGAATCCCAACAGCCAGAACCATAGTGAGATTTAAATTTAGATCTTCCACAAGGTTCCTCATTCTCCTACCATTGGATCGGCTATCCTCAAGGGGGTGGAAAGTCTGGATGTAGGAGATCCTGGAATCCCTTGTAGTCTCGTGTAGTGTAATGAAAGAGGTGGTTCTCCACTCTCAGCATACATACCTGTGGAGTATAGGTGAAGACCTGAAAGCCCCAGTACAGATTCTGAGAGCTTCATTATGAACCGAGTCCAACATCTGGAGAACTAGGAGTTGCAGATGAATAAGCCTCACATTCATAGTCAAGCTTACTATGAATAAGCTCTCGGTAAAGCCGTAGAAGCGTTGTGCGGTCTGCACCCCAAGATAAATGTGAAAGAACCCGCAAAATACTAAGCGCTTTTGTAGCCTTCACTTTTAACTGTTTGATGAGAGGCACCCATGTAAACCTTGAGTCAAATATTAAATCCAAGTACTTCAACTCTTGGACAAATTGCAGTGGGTTTGCTCCTAAATAGAGGAAAGGATGGAACTTTCCTCGTTTGTGGGAATCAAAGGTCAAAGAAGACTACTATCATGTGACGACGCTGTGCAAAGGAATTCTGTATAGCAGTTTCCATCCTCACACATGCATCTGTGGTCGATCTCAATTTTCTAAAACCATATTCATATGGGGTCAATACGTTCTCCTTTTCTAGCAGTCAACTCTACCTAAGTCCATCTCCTTGTGCAAAAATGTGCAAGTTGTATGGAAGTTCTGCTGCAGTCCTACTGAAGAATGACACTGGGTGTCTTTCCAGTTCAGCCCGAAGAGTGGAGAAACGGGCAGTGTAAGATGCTCCAGAGGAAATCTCGGCCATAGATTTAGCTAGCTCATTTGCAACATTTTTTTTGTCTGTGATGATTATGCCATCTATCTTCAGAGCAGGTTGTGACATGCATGTGCTCATTCCAGCAATCTTACGCACCTTGTCCCACACTATGTTAAGGGGTCCCAGAATGAATTGAGGAGACATGCTGTCACCACAACATCCGTCTAGCCTCCTTTAGCATGTGCCTGGCTTTGGCTTGTGTCTTTTTGTTTCAACTTCCTTAAGCAGCTTTTCTTGCTCTGACAGCTTGTTGGCATTCATCAGACAACCATGGTACCGGATATCGATGGTAATGCCCGCTACTTTTGGGAATGGATGCTTCTGCTGCAAGGTGAATTTGTGATGTGAAGTGATTAACAGCATCTTGAACACACTGGAAATCATTCACAGATCCTTGCAATACTGCAATTGATCTAAAAAGATTTCAGTCCGCATGTTCAAGTTGCCATCTCTGCACTCCATTGACTGGAATACCATTCACCTCCTGGAAAAGTATTGGAAAGTGTCACTTCCATGTAAATCTTCCATGACCTTCCAAGTGAAGTTCATTTGTGAATCAGGTGAGCCTATTGATAGGTCTATATTGGAGAATGTCCCAGTTTGAATTTGGAAATGTGTCACTGTTCAGTAAAACTTCATCTACCCTTAAGAACAAGGACTCCAAGGCCCTTCTTCGAGGGTTGCACAAGTGTCTCCCCAGTGGTGATGCCAACCATTGAAATCTCCCAAGAGTAGAAATGGATGTGGCAACTGCTCAAGTAGATTTTCCAAATCATTTATGTTGAAATTATGTGGAGGAAGGTAGATGGATGCAACTGTGTAAGTTCGTGTCAAGCCTATTCTTAAAGCCTACACTGCAGTGTTGTCTGCAGGTGGATGGCCTGGAAGGGAATATCCTGACGTATCCTCACTGCTGCTCCTCCATGAGATCCATTGTCAAAAGTCCCATAATGGGCTTGAACTTGGAATCCTCTCAGGAAAATGGGACGATTTTCCCTGGTCATACTCTCTTGTAGGCATACACAAACTGCATTGCATGAAGCTATCAGATGTTGCAGCTCTTCCCATTTTGCACCTGTGGTCAAGGTTTGCCCCACACCATTAGGCTGCCCCTTTCCAGGATCCTGGGAGTACTTTTTTAAGGGTTGTTTACCTGTGACTAGTTGCCACAGGCTTCCTTTTGACAGGCTCAGGATTTCTTTGCCTGGCCAAAGGATGGACCTGAGCCTTTGCTTCAGGGGCATTCTGTCTAGCAGCAGAGGCCCCTGTGGATGTGGTGGCAGCTGGAGCTGTCACCGTTGAGGCCCCTGGAGCCCTTCCTGATGGCTCCAAAGACCCCACTCTGTGCGGAGTCTTTGGAACAGGCTCAGGATTACTTTGCCTGGACAAAGGGTGTACCCGAACCTTAGTTTCAGGGGTATTCTGCCTAGCAGCAGAGGCCCCTTTGGATGTGGTGGCAGCTGGAGCTGTCACCGTTGAGGCCTCTGGAGCCTTAACTGATGGCTCCAAAGACCTTACTACTCCTCAATAGACCCCTCACTCCTACTCCATTCCTGGTAGAACAACTCACCAGAGGCAGTGTCAGCAATTTGGTGTAAGAAGCACTGGAGGGCAAGGGTTGGTGAGAAGGAGGATGGGCTAGAACCGAAGCAAAGGCCCTACCTGGCTGTGCAAACTGCACACAGGCATGTTGCCTTGCTCCTTATTACCAATACTTCCTTTTCAAATTTGTACCTTTTACATTGCTTTGATGAAGCTTCATGAGTTTCTTTGCAGTGGTAACAGCATATTGGACCTGGACAGTTTTCATCTCCTTGATAACCTGTTGTACCACACTTTACACATACTCTTGGTTATCCATTTTCTTTAAAACGGCAAATAGAGTTGGCTCCATGCCCATAACAGTGGAAACACTGCATAAGGTTGGGCACATATGGCTTTACCTTGAGGTGGTACCATGCCAACTTAACTGATTCTAGAAGGACTAATGTGTTAAAAGTTAGTAGGAGAGCTGGTGTCGACTGTTCCAAACCATCAACTTTCTTCTTAAAACATTTTACTGCCACTACATTAAAATTCTTTAGTTCCTCTAACAGTTTCTCCTCAGAATACCTCATCAGGTCTTAGGAAAAGACAATTCCCATACACTGATTGAGGGTTTTGTGAGGAGAACATGAAACTTGAGCCCCAGGGATATTGCATATCGAACAAAAACGGTCACTCTCATCTGGTGGCGAAACCTCAATGAGGATCATGTTGGCATACTTCAACTATTTTCCGATGTACTTCAAAAATATCAAGATCCATGACTGATACACCATCAATGGTCTTCACTACTAGGTACTTACTATATGAAGTACTCTCATATTTACCAGATAAGATTTCCTTAGTGGATTGAGGAGGACTTTTCCCCTTCTTTCCTGATTTGGGAGCCCAGGAACCATTATGATTCCCATTCTTGCCCTTTGGAACCTGGAAAGGTTCCAGAGTAACAACACGTGATATTCCAGAGGGAATGGCCAGGGGATTGCATAGGTCGTCAGGGAGAGAGCTAGATCTTTGAAAATTTGTAGTAATCATACAAACTAGAATTCTTCATTTACTCACCCCCCCACCCACCATGGATTCCAACGAGGGGAAGCTATAGTTGGGATTCAAAATTTCGCAACAGTCACAAGGGCAATAAGGAGATATACGCAGCCACTATTGCAGTACTGATGGCAGTCACGGGACCTATGCACTACCCACAAACAGTGCCTGCTTGACCCTAGCCATATTTGACCAGTCGAATGACTTGACCGGGCCCTGATCATCTAACCAGAATAGAGGACCAAAGAGGTGTGTTGCTAGCTGCAGGGCGCAGCGTGCTGCATTGCTCAACCTCCAGGACTTCTATCTCCTGGTAATACAGGATGCCATACACAACAAACACACAAGAGAGAACTCTCCCTGGTCCAAGATGAAATGAACCAGGGGTGGGTGCACCATCCCCTCTCATAGGCCTTGGTGCACCAGGAAGCCATTTTGTCTCATCCCTCACTGGTGACCCCTCCAGTATGGGTAGCCCTCTGGGCCGGCTCACCAGATGATTGGGACCTCAAGTCCCCCCACCGCGGCAAGGCATCTTCCGTTAGGGGGGAAGGCCTATGAGAGGTTCATTCCATCTTGGACCAGGGAGAACTCTCCCACGTGTATTTGCCGTGCGTGGCAGGAGTCCTGGAGGTTGAGGAATACTGCATGCTGCACCCTGCAGCTAGCAACATACCTCTTGGTCCTCTATTCTGGTTAGACGGTTGGTTTGATTTAGGCCCAGTCAAGTCAATCGGCTGGTCAAATATGGCTAGGGTCAAGCAGGCACTTCCTCATTACCCCTGTGGGTGTTGGGAGGTTCTGAACCCCAACTATAGCTTCCCCTCGTTGGAGTCCATGGTGGGTGGGGGAGTTGAGGTAACAAAGAATTCTAATTTGTATGAGTACTACAAATTTACAAAGATCTAGCTCTCTCCCTGACGACCTACACAATCCCCTGGCCATTCCCTCTGGAATGTCACATAATGTCACTCTGGAATCTTTCCAGCTTCCAAAGGGCAACAATGGGAATCATAATGGTTCCAGGCCTCCCAAACCAGGTAAGAAGGAGAAAAGTTCTCCTCAATCAATTAAGGAAATCTTACCTGGTAAATATGAAAGTATTTCATAGAGCAAGTACACCATTGATGGTGTATCAGTCATAGATCTTGATATTTCTGAAGTACATCGGAAAATAGTTGAAGTATGTCAACGTGATTCTCGCATCACCCCACAGCAAGATGGTTGCCTAATAGTTGAGGCTTCGTCACCAGATGAGAGTAACCGTCTGCATGTAATATGCGACATCCCTGGTGCTCAAGTTTGATGTTTTCCTCACAAAACCCTCAATCAGTGTAAGGGAATTGTCTTTTCCTGAGACCTGATGAGGTATTCTGAGGAGAAACTGTTAGAGGAACTAAAGAAATTTAATGTAGTAGCAGTAAAACGTTTTAAGAAGAAAGTTGATGGTTTGGAACAGTCGACACCAGCTCTCCTTCTAACTTTTAACATATTTTAAGGAAAATGGACAACCAAGAGTATGTGTAAAGTGTTGTTAATCAGGTCATCCAGGAGATGACAGGTCCAATATGTTGTTACCACTGCAAAGAAGCTCATGAAGCTTCTTCAAAGCAATGCAAAAGTTACAAATTTGAAAAAGAAGTATTGGTAATTAGGAGCAAGGTGAAAGTTAGTTTTCCAGAGGCAAAGCGATGTGCCTGGGTGCTGTTTGCACAGCCAAGTAAGTCCTTTGCTTCGGTTCTAGCCCATCCTCCTTCCCACCAACCCTTGCCCTCTGGTACATCTTACACCACACACTCTGCCATTTCCTTTAAACGTCAGTCCCCATTTGCTGAAATTATCTCTGGTGAATTGTTCCACCAGAAACGGAGTAGGAGTGAGGGGTCTATTGAGGAGACTCTTCCTCCCAAGGTAAGGTCTTTGGAGCCATCAGTTAAGGCTCCAAAGGGGCACATCCAAATCTACCACATCCAAAGGGGCCTCTTTGCCTAGGCAAAGGAATCCTGAGAATGTTCAAAAGACTCATCTCATAGTGGGGTCTTTGGAGCTGTTAGGAAGGGTTCCAGGGCCTCAATGGTGACAGCTCCAGCTGCCACCACATCCACAAGGGCCTCTACTGCTAGACAGAATGCACCTGAAGCAAATAATCAGGTCCGTCCTTTGCCCAGGCAAAGAAATCCTGAGCCTGTCAAGAGGAAGCCTGTGGAAACTAGTTCCACGGGCAAACAACCCCTGAAAAGATTCTCCCAAGATCCTGGAAATCGACAGGCTAAAGGTGTGGGGCAAACCTTGACCACAGGTGCTGCCAAACACCTTATGAAGAGGTAGTTTGAAGAACTGGCTACCCTAATCCAGGGAATTCATGCAAAATGGGAAGAACTGCAACATCTGATAGCTTCATGTAACCCAGTTTGTGTATGCCTTCAAGAGATTATGCCCAGGAAAAATCATCCAATTTCCCTGAGAGGATTCCAAATTCAAGCCCATTATGGGACCTTTGATAATGGACCTCATGGAGCAGTAGCAGTAATGGTAAATCACAGTATTCCCTTCCAGGCCATCCACCTGCAGACAACACTCCTGATGAAGGCTGTGAGAATAGGCTTGACACGGCCTTACACTGTTGCATCCATCTACCTTCCTCCACATAATCTCAACATAGATGATTTGGAAGATCTACTTGAGCAGTTGCCACATCCATTTCTACTCTTGGGAGATTTCAGTGGCCGGCATCACCACTGGGGAGAAACTTTTTGTAACCCTCGAGGAAGGACCTTGGAGTCCTTGTTCTTAAGGGTAGATGCAGTTTTACTGAACAGTGACACTCTCACACATTTCCAAATTCAAACTGGGACATTCCTGTCAGTTGGCTCACCTGATTCATAGATGAATTTCACTTGGAAGGTCATGGAAGACTAACATGAAAGCAACCACTTTCCAGTACTTTTTCAGGAGGTGAATGGTATTCCAGTCAATGAAGTGCAGAGATGGCAACTTGAACATGCAGACTGGAATCTTTTTAGATCAACTGCAGTATTGCAAGGATCTGTGAATAATTTCCAGTGTATTCAAGATGCTGTTAATCACTTCACATCACGAATTCACCTTGCAACACAAGCATCCATTCCCAAAAGTAGCGGGCAGTACCATCGACTCTCGGTACCATGATGGTCTGATGAATGCCAACAAGCTGTCAGAGCAAGAAAAGCTGCATTAAGGTAGTTGAAATGACGCCCAAGCAATGTAACCTTGATCCATTACAAAAAGACCCAAGCCAAGGCCAGGCGCATGGAGACAGTATGTCTCCTCGATTATCTCTGGTATCCCCTTAGCATGAGTATGGGACAAGGGTGTAAGATTACTGGAAAGAGCACTTCATAGTCACCACATGTTTTGAAGATAGATGGCATAATCATCACAGACAAAAAAGAAATGTTGCTAATGAGCCTGCAAAATCCATGGCAGAGATCTCCAATGGAGCATCTTACACTGCCCAATTCTCCACTATTCGGGCTGAACAGGAACGATATCCAGTGTCGTTCTTCATTAGGACTGTAGCAGAACTTCCATACAACTTGCCATTTTTGCGCAAGGAGATGGACTCTGTTTTACAGCTCTGCCATAAAACTGCCCCAGGAAATGACAATATTCCATACCAAATGATATCTCACTTACCAGAGAGCTCCCAGAAGTTTCTGTTGGACCTATTCAATAGGATCTACTGGAGGATACAGTGCCATCCACATGGAAAGAGGCTATAATCATTCCTGTCCCTAAACTTGGCAAGGATTCTTCCATACGAGGAAATTACAAACCAATTTCTCTCACCAGTTGCATCTGCAAGCTGATGGAGAAAATGGTCAACTTCAGGTTGACATGGCTGCTAGAAAAGGAAAATGTGTTGACCCCATCAATATGGGTTTAGAAGATTGAGATCAACCACAGATGCACTTGTGAGGATGGAAACAGCTATACAGAATTTCTTCACACAGCGATATCACATGTTAGCTGTTTTCTTTGACCTTGAAAAGGCTTATGATACTACTTGGAAGCAGGCATACTCATGAAGCTGTATGACATTGGCTTGAGAGGAACATTACCTATCTTCATATAAAGCTTCCTTGCTAATAGGAAGTTTAGAGTTCGGGGTGGGAAACAGTTTCTCTAATCTGGAAGATCAGCTGGAAGATGTCCCACAAGGGAGTGTCTTAAGTGTGACCCTGTTTGCCATTGTTATAAATGACATCATAAAGGCCATTCCAAGTGCTGTCTCATGTAATGTGTATGTGGATGACTTTACACTGTACTGCTCAGGAGGAAGCATACAGGATGTGCAAGGACACATGCAGGCTGCAGTAAATCAGGTTGTACAGTGGGCAACGTATCATGGGTTCAAATTTAGCCCCAAACAAGACCATGGCTATACATTTCCACAGACTAGAAAAGTTCCATCCTTTTCTCTATTTAGGAGCAAATTTGTCCAAGAGGTGAAGTACTTGAGTCTAATTTTTGACTCAAGGCTTACATGGGTGCTTCACATCAAACAGTTAAAAATAAAGGCTACAAAAGCACTTAGTTTTTTGCGGGTTCTTTCGCCGCACAACACTTCTGCGGCTTTACCGAGTGCTAATTCGTAGTAAGCTTGAATATGGATGTGAGGCTTATTCATTTGCAACTCCCCCTGTTCTCCGGATGTTGGACTCGGTTCATAATGAAGCTCTCAGAATCTGTACTGGGGCTTTCAGGCCTTCACTTGTGGAATCCCTGTATGCTGAGAGTGGAGAACCACCTCTTTCATTACACCGGGACTACATGAACCTGATTTACTAAACAAGCCTACAAAGGATTCCAGGATCTCCTACATCCAGACTGGTTTTCAACCCCCTTGAGGATAGCCGATCCTATGGTAGGAGAATGAGGAATATTGTGGAAGATCTTAATTTAAATCTCACTGGCAGTTGGAATTCCCCAATTCCCCCCTTGGACTAATCAAGCCGAGCTGGATTTGGTCAGAATTGGGAAAGGAGAAAGATCCGAAGCAGAAGTCAGAGAGAGACTTCTTCAGCACATTTCTAAGTACCAAGGATCAGATGCAATATATACAGATGGTTTGAAATCTGAAAATGGTGTGGGCTTTGCAGCAGTGAGCAGAAGGAAGACTACATCTGGCAGTCTTTCTCTAGCAGCCTCGATCTTCACTGCAGCAGTGAATTTGTATGTTGTCACTCTGGAACCTTTCCAGCTTTCAAAGGGCAAGAATGGGAATCGTAATGGTTCCCGGGCTCCCAAACCAGGTAAAAAGGGGAAAAGTCCTCTTACCTGGTAAATATGAAAGCATTTCATATAGTAAGTACCTGGTAGTAAAGACCATTGATGGTGTTTCAATCATGGATCTTGATATTTTTGAAGTACATCGGAAAATAGTTGAAGTATGTCAACGTGATCCTCACATCACCCCACAGCGAGATGGTAGCCTGGTAGTTGAGGTTTCATCACCAGACAAGAGTGACCGTCTGTGTGCGATATGCGACATTCCTGGGGCTCAAGTTTCATGTTCTCCTCACAAAACCCTCAATCAGTGTAAGGGAATTGTCTTTTCCCGAGACCTGATGAGGCATTCTAAGGAGAAACTGTTAGAGGAACTAGAGAATTTTAATGTAGTGGCAGTAAAACATTTTAAGAAGAAAGTTGATGGTTTGGAACAGTCGACACCAGCTCTTCTTCTAACTTTTAACATGTTAGTCTTTCCAGAATCAGGTAAGTTAGCATGGTACCACCTTAAGGTAAAGCCATATGTGCCAAACCCTATGCGGTGCTTCCACTTCCAAGGTTATGGGCATGGAGCCAATTCTTGCCATTTTAAAGAGAATGGACAACCAAAAGTATGTGAAAAGTGTGGTACAACAGGTCATCAAGGAGATGACAACTGTCCAGGTCCAATATGCTGTTACCACTGCAAAGAGGCTCATGAAGCTTCTTCAAAGCAATGTAAAAGGTACAAATTTGAAAAGGTAATATTAGTAATAAGGAGCAAAGAGAAAGTTAGTTTTCCAGAGGCAAACGTGCCCGTGTGCTGTTTGCACAGCTACATAGGTCCTTTGCTTCGGTTCTAGCCCATCCTCCTTCCCACCAAGCCTTGCCCTCCAATACTTCTTACAACACACACTCTGCCACTTCCTTTAAACCTCAGCCCCAAATTGCTGACACTGCCTCTGGTGAGTTGTTCCACCAGAAGCGGAGTAGGAGTGAGGGGTCTATTGAGGATACTCCTCCTCTCAAAGCAAGGTCTTTGGAGCCATCATTTAAGGCTCCAGAGGCCTCAACGGTGACAGCTCCAGCTGCCACCACATCCACAGGGGCCT
>NC_051398.1:5925205-5957988 GCF_015228065.2 Penaeus monodon | reverse complement strand
CTGGAAAGGGACAGCCTAAAGGTGTGAGGCAAACCTTCACCACAGGTGCTACCAAACACCTTATGAATAAAGTATCTAAAGAACTGGATACCCTAATCCAATGGAACTGTCAGGGAATTCATGCAAAATGGGAAGAACTACATCTGATATCTTCATGTACCCAGTTTGTGTATGCCTTCAAGAGATAATGACCAGGGAAAATCGTCCCATTTTCCTGAGAGGATTCCAAGTTCAAGCCCATTATGGGACCTTTGACAATGGACCTCATGGAGCAGTAGCAGTAATGGTACGTCAAGGTATTCCCTTCCAAGCCATCCACCTGCAGACAACACTGCAGGTGAAGGCTGTAAGAATAGGCTTGACATGACCTTACACTGTTGCATCCATCTACCTTCCTCCACATAATCTCAACATAGATGATTTGGAAGATCTACTTGAGCAGTTGCCACATCCATTTCTACTCTTGGGAGATTTCAATAGTCAGCATCACCTCTAGGAAGACACTTTGTGTAACCCTCGAGGAAGGGCCTTGGAGTCCTTGCTCTTAAGAGTAGATGCAGTTTTACTGAACAGTGACACATTTCCAAATTCAAACTGGGACATTCTCCAATATAGACCTATCAATAGACTCACTTGATTCACAGTTGAAACTTCACTTGGCAGGTCATGGAAGACTTACATGGAAGCGACCACTTTCCAATAATTTTGGAGGAGGTGAATGGTGTTCCAGTCAATGGAGTGCAGAGATGGCAACTTGAACATGCGGACTGGAATCTTTTTAGATCAACTGCAATATTGCAAGGATCTGTGAATAATTTCCAGTGTATTCAAGATGCTGTTAATCACTTCACATCACGAATTCACCTTGCAGCAGAAGCATCCATTCCCAAAAGTAGCGGGCATTACCATCAACCTCCAGTACCATGGTTGTCTGATGAATTCCAACAATCTGTCAGAGCAAGAAAAGCTGCATTAAGGCAGTTGAAACGACGCCCCAGCATTGTAACCTTGATCAATACCAAAAAGACCTGAGCCAAGGCCAGGCGCCTGCTAAAGGACGGACGTCGTGGAGACAGTATGTCTCCTCGATTAACTCTGGGACCCCCTTAGCATGGATGTGGGACAAGGTGTGTAAGATCACTGGAAAGAGCACGTCCATGTCACAACCTGCTCTGAAGATAGATGGCATAATCATCACAGACAAAAAAGATGTTGCAAATGAGCTAGCTAAATCCATGGCAGAGATCTGCTCTGGAGCATATTACACTGCTCGATTCTCCACTTTTCGGGCTGTAGGACTGTAGCAGAACTTCCATACAACTTGCCATTTTTGCACAAGGAGATGGACTCTGCTTTGCAGCTCTGCCGTAAAACTGCTCCAGGAAGTGACAATATTCCATACCAAATATTATTTCACTTACCAGGGAGCTCCCAGAAGTTCCTGTTAGACCTATTCAATAGGATCTATAGGGAGGGCACAGTACCATCCACATGAAGAGAAGCTACAATCATTCCTGTTCCTAAACTTGGCAAAGATGCTTCCACACCAGGAAATTACAGACCAATTTCTTTCACCAGCTGCATCTGCAAGCTGATGGAGAAAATGGACAACTTCAGGTTGACATGGCTGCTAGAAAATGAAAATGTGTTGACCCCATATCAATATGGCTTTAGAAAATTGAGATCGACCACAGATGCACTTGTGAGGAAACTGCTATACAGAATTCCTTTGCACAGCGACAAAGCAGTCTTCTTTGACCTGAAAAGGCTTACAATACTACTTGGAAGCATGGCATACTCATGAAGCTGTATGACAATGGTTTAAGAGGAGCATTACCTACCTTCATACAAAGATTCCTTGCTGACAGGAAGTTTAGAGTTCGGGTAGGAAACAGTTTCTCTAACCTGTAGAAGATCAGCTGGAAGGGGTCCCACAAGGGAGTGTCTTAAGTGTGACCCTGTTTGCCATTGCTATAAATGACATCGTAAAGGTTGTTCTAAATGCTGTCTCATGTTATCTGTACGTGGATGATTTTACACTGTACTGCTCAGGAGGAAGCTTACAGGATGTGCAAGGACACATGCAGACTGCAATAAATCAGGGTGTACAGTGGGCAACATATCATGTGTTCAAATTTTCTCCAAGCAAGACCATGGCTATACATTTCCACAAACGAGGAAAGTTCCATCCTTTTCTCTATTTAGGAGCAAACCAACTGCAATTTGTCCACGAGGTGAAGTACTTGGGTCTAATTTTTGACTCAAGACTTACATGGGTACCTCACATCAAACAGTTAAAAGTGAAGGCTACAAAAACACTTAGTATTTTGTGGGTTCTTTCACATCTATTTTGGGGTGCAGAACGCACAATGCTTTTGCGGCTTTACTGAGCTTATTCGTAGTAAGCTTGATTATGGATGTGAGGCTTATTCATTTGCAACTCCCACTGTTCTCCGGATGTTGGACTCAGTTCATAATGAAGCTCTTAGAATCTGTACTGGGGCTTTCAGGTCTTCACCTGTGGAGTCCCTGTATGCTGAGTGTGGAGAACCACCTCTCTCATTACACCGGGACTACATAAACCTGATTTACTACACGAGACTACAAAGGATTCCGGGATCTCCCACATCCAGATTGGTTTTCAACCCCATTGAGGATAGCCGATCCTATGGTAGGAGAATGAGGAATTTTGTGGAAGATCTTAATTTAAGTCTCACCAAGGTTCTGGATGTTGGAATTCCCCAATTCCCCCCTTGGACTAATCAAGTCGAGCTGGATTTGGTCGAAATTGGGAAAGGGGAGAGATCCGAAGCAGAAGTCAGAGAGAGATTTCTTCAGCACATTTCTAAGTACCAAGGATCAGACGCAATATATACAGATGGTTCAAAGTCTGAAAATGGTGTGGGCTTTGCAGCAGTGAGCAGAAGGAAGACTGCATCTGGCAGTCTTTCTCTGGCAGCCTCGATCTTCACTGCAGAGTTATATGCCATCCTTGCCGCAGTTAAGATGACTAGAGATCTTACGAACCATTCTATTGTGATATATTCCACTCTCGTAGTGCCTTGCAAGCAATCAAGAGCTTAAACTCATCACATCCAGTAGTAAGGGAGGTTCGAGATTGGCTTGCACTGATGTCAACACGTAAAAAGATAACTCTATGTTGGGTGCCAGCACATGTTGGTATCAGTGGGAATGAACGAGCTGATCAAAAGGCCAAGGGAGCTGCCGCTCAGCCTTGTGATGCTTGTTTTCCTCTCCCACACACCGACTTGAAACCCAGCATCAGGAGTTGTCTTCGTGATAAATGGAAGGAACAATGGAGGCATACCTCCAGAAACAAACTGCAAGAGATTAGAGATGACCTTGGCAGTTGGGTGACTAGCATCCATCCTAACCGAAAAGTGGAAGTTGCATTAATAAGACTAAGAATCGGGCACACAAGACTGACTCATGGACCAATGATGGCTAAAAGTCAAGCACATTAACGGTCGCACATGTAGTGGAAAGATGTGCAACATTCTCTGACCAAAGACATATGTACTTGTCTCCGCCATATACACTGAAAAATGTATTGGGGGAGGATTGTGATAAAGAGAGTCTTATTAATTTCCTTAGGGAGACTAATATTTTCAATAAAATCTAATCATGCATAATGTTTATGCAATAATTTTATACACTTAGAGTATGATATTTATGCTTTGATTTTTAATAAATTTATTGTTATTTGTAAGATATTTATTGACAGATTTTTAAAGGTTTAAATATATTAATATTTCTATTTAACAAGGCATTCGCCGCTAATGACCTTAGCTGTTGATGCGGCAGATAATTTTAAATAATCAATCAATCTGGTGGAATAACTAACCAGAGGCAGTTTCAGCAAGTGAGGACTGAGGTTTAAAGGTAGATGCAGAGTTTGTGGTGCAAGAACTATTGGAGGGCAAGGGATGGCAGGAAGGAGGATGGGCTAGAACCGAAGCAAAGGACCTACCTGGCTGTGCAAACAGCACGCGGGCATGTCGCTTTGCCTCTGGAAAACTAACTTTCTTCTTGCTCTTAATTACCAATACTTCCTTTTCAAATTTGTACTTTTTACATTGCTTTGAAGAAGCTTCATGAGCTTCTTCGCAGTGGTAACAGCATATTGGGCCTGGACAGTTGTCATCTCCTTGATAACCTGTTGTACCACACTTTACACACACTCTTGGTTGTCCATTTTCCTTAAAACGGCAAGAGTTGGCTCCATGCCCATAACCCTGGCAGTGGAAGCACTGCATAGGGTTGGGCACATATGGCTTTACCTTGAGGTGGTACCATGCCAACTTAACTGATTCTGGAAGGACTAATGTGTTAAAAGTTAGAAGGAGAACTGGTGTCGACTGTTCCAAACCATCAACTTTCTTCTTAAAACATTTTACTACCACTACATTAAAATTCTCTAGTTCCTCTAACAGTTTCTCCTTAGAATACCTCATCAGGTCTTGGGAAAAGACAATTCCCTTACTCTCGTTTGGTGACGAAACCTCAAATATCAGGCTACCATCTTGCTGTTGGGTGAAGTGAGGATCACGTTGACCTACCTCAACTATTTTCCAATGTACTTCAAAAATATCAAGATCAATGGTCTTCACTACTATGAGATACTTTCATATTTACCAGGTAAGATTTTCTTAATTGATTGAGGAGGACTTTACTCCTTACCTGGTTTGGGAGCCCGGGAACCATTACGATTCCCATTCTTGCCTTTCGGAATCTGGAAAGGTTCTAGAGTGACAACATGTGCTGCTCCAAAGGGAATGGCCAGGGGATTGCGTAGGTCGTCAGGGAGGGAACTAGATCATTGTAAATTTGTAGTACTCATACAAATTAGAAATCTTCATTTCCTCACCTGGGCCTTGATCATCTAACTAGAATAAAGGACCAAAGAGGTATGTTGCTAGGGCGCAGTGTGCAGCATCGCTCAACCTCCAGGACTCCTGTCTCCTAGTAATACGGGATACCAAGCACGGCAAACACACGTGGGACAGTTCTCCCTGGTCCAAGATGGAATGAACCAGGGGTGGGTGCACCATCCCTTCTCATAGGTCTTGGTGCACCAGGAAGACATTTTGTCTCATCCTTCACTGGTGACCCCTCCAATATGGGTATCGCTCTGGTCTGGCTCACCAGATGATTGGGACGTCAAGCCCCCCCCATCGTGGCAAGGCGGCTCCCGTTAGGGGGGCTGTAATGACTGAAACTCATATTATTACTCATAAATATGCCTAGGTCTTATATAACATTTTTTTTTTAAATTTCATCTCCATTCCTTCAGCATGACTATGATCTTGGTCTAGGATTTCCAGCTGGACCATATTATATGATATCAAATTTATAAGTGTTGAAATTCATGCTGTTTCCCTTTGCCCATTTACAAATAACATGTAAATCTCTTAGTTTGTCTTCACCCTCTATTTAACGTAATGGTATACTTATCCTCAGTAAGAGATGTTACTCTGGAGTGTTTAATAACTGAATTAATATCCCCCAAAATAATTAGGGACAACAGTGGTCCGCGAACTGAGCCTCCACTTTTAACGGTTCATTCCATAAAATGATATCCATCAGTAATTACTTTTGTATGCAATTTTTAGGAAAACAACTTTACATTTACCTACTTTTCCTGTGATCCCAAGGTCCTTTAACTTATGGAGTATAATTCCACGGTCGACTTATCGGTCAACCTTTTTCAATCAACTTCTTTATTTTCAGTTAGGTTTTTCAGAATTTGTTTATTTCCTCTCTTCAGTGGCTTTGAAACAATTTCCACATCAAAGGATTTCCTAAAAAAGATTTTGAAAAAAGGATTGCAGAGATTCATCTGGACTGTCAAGTTCATCTTGGGCACTGCTGCCCTTCTCATGAGGTTCACTGGAGCTCGCGGGGCGGCAGTAGCTTGCCTGTGTCGCCTCACCCCATGGGGAGATCCCTTCCCGAACATACACTGGACCTTCCGCGATGTATACTCGGTCAAAGTGGGCGGTCCCAGGTCATCCGTGATTGGCCGTTTTCCCGTGTGGGGGGACGAGGATATCGTCGTAAACATCGTCTGGTCAAATAAAAGGAGCACCAGTCAAAAATTCAGTAGTTGCCACCTTGGCGTGTCTCAAAGGTATAAATTCGAGGGCGCTGTTACCACGGCTCGTCACTTTACCCGCCTCGGCCCGCCTAGCGGTCGTGGGATCAGCGCTCACGAACTATAAACGGAGAGATTCCAAGGACTGAACATCTTACAAACTTGCTACGGAGTCTGACTCGATTGCCTGTGGTTATGGGAATGCACTCGTGCAATTGCATAAGGCAGACACGCGATTCAGGGGACGAGCAGGATGGAGATGTTCTACGGAAAAAGGGAGAGAAAAAAAAAAAAAAATAAAACTCCTAAAAAAAAGAAAAGAAAAAAAAAAAGCCTTCTATCATTGTTATTCTATGTTCGTACCCTATGTTTACTTGCTTTTGTTCTGTTTTTTGTTCCCGTCTCGTCATCTGTTTACATAATGATATTTACTTCCCTATTTACTTAACTACCATTTTTGTTGACGTTCCTTATTTTCTCTCTGCTGTTTTTGTTCTGTCTTTGTCCTTTATACTATGTTATTATTATGTTATTATTGTTATCACCATTTTTATCACAATACCTATGTCTATCTATGTAACAAGCTCCCTTTTCGTTCCCACCCAATTGCAATAGTCAGACCAAGTTGTCAAGAATTCACTCCCCACGATTGATATATAATATACCACTTTATTCTTTTATCAACTACCACTCAAATCACCTCACCCCTCATCACATCTCACCCATCCCCCTCTGTCCCTATCTAGATTTATTTCCCCTTGATCACCCATTACTCACCGTTTTATGTAACATATTTCTCATTCGGCCACTGGAATCCCCCAGCCTCTTTCTTTTCTTGTTCTCAGCATCTAAAAAACAAAATACAAAATTAAAATAAATATAAAACAAAATATAAAAGTAAAAAAAAAAAAAAAAAATTTACTTCTATTCATTTAATTATAAATTAAACTTGTTCTTGTTCTTGTTCTTGTTCTTAACAATAAAAAAAAATAATAATAAATACAAAAATATAAAAACTTAAAAAAAGTAATAAAACCAATAAAAATCATTTTAGTTAGAATTAAGATTAGATATTCCTTGTTACCACAATTCACTCTCCTTATTAATCTAGTTTAAAAATAAATACAAAATCAATAAAAAAACATAAAACGTAAAAATAGAAAAAAAAGTATATAAACAAAAATAAATATATACATATAACTATATATATATATTTATTACATTAAAAAAAAAGGCGCTTACTTCAAATAACAAATAACAATAACGTAATCATCGGCTACTTTTCGCCAATAACAAAAAAATAGATCAATCAATTACCTCCCACCCCCCTCGACACTCCAGACATGAAAGAGAAATATAAATTCAATATATTTACTATGCAAGGGGTTTTCGCCCCCCTGCTTTTCCAACCTCCAACTTCCTTAAATTTTACCACTTTACCTTCTCCCCCCCAACATTTCGATTTCTTCACCTCTTTACTTTATTATCTATGCTTATGCTTATGCTTCAGTAGTTGTCCCGTGACTTCTGACTTGTGTACTCCCTTCCGCCATGTGACCTCGCCTGCTCCGCTGGATCCTCTCTCACTCCCACGCTCCTGATTGTACATATTTTGCTATGTATGTGTATGTATAGTGTATCTTAGTACCGTTAATAGTAAACCTTTCTATATGTTTCCTCTGGTGTTTTTCCGTTGACCTTGACCGTTCTGATTCTTATATCCTTTTATAAGTCGAACCCTGACATGGACCAGCAACTGATTTTATTGCAATGTCAATTATTGCTTCAATAAAATCACATTCATTGAAAGTTATACCGCAAAGACTTTGTACTTCATCATTATCTACTCTGAAAGTTGTTCAGGATCTGTAATTATTGCCCCTGTTTTAGGCACACTAAAAACTTCATATCACTCTCTGAATAATTCAGCCATTCCCTTTGAGTCATTTACAAAGGTATCCTCACGTTTCAGAAGTCAAATTACCTATTCTTTTCTTAAATTTGTTGTTGGCACAGGAATACTTTGCATTATATCATAGCCTCAACTGTAAAAAAAAAAAAAAAAAAAAACTGATTACGTAGTGTCTTTTAATCAATCTTTTATTTTCTTTACCTCTAATATGATCTTTTATTTTGTGCCAAGATCAGTTTAAATATTTAATTTTCTTAGTCTATTTTTTGTTCTTCTCAGCAGCACTGTTCGATTTCTTGGGATAAGATTTTTTTTTTTTTTTTTTTTTTTTGCAAACGTTTTCCGATATCTGATAGTGCTTTTTCTGGTGACCTGTTTACCATTTCCCTATCTATTTGTTGTGGGTGAAGTTCAGATAACTTGGTTAAAGTACAAGTTCTCAAAATCTAGAAGCGACTGTGCTTGTTCTCTCTCCTCTCTAGGTGCATTTGCGCTTGGTGAAAGGAATATTAAGGCTGCCTATTGTTGTAATACCTTGGACCTTGCAGTTTTGACATGTTGACTAACGGCATTTGGTACTTCAGTAAAGAAAACTTTAGCTAAGTCAGGTTGTCTGTATATAATGATATAGTTCTTGTCTGACCTACGTTAGAAGTCCAAGCACGTTTAAGGTGTTAACTGAATATTTTATACCAGTGTCGGTTTTTGCTGCAAAATCTTTTCTGGTGAAAGAAGCTACTCCATCTCAAGATCTAATGGTTCTTCTCGCATTATCTCAGAATTATTTCACTTAAATTTCTTTATCTTTTATGTTCTCATTTAAGTGTTTCTGTGAGAGCTCTAACTGAATGATTGTTGATGTTTACTATGTCCTCTAGGTATGTTTCTTTAGTTTGATTTGTTTTAGGGTATAAACCTTGTATGTCAAATAGTTTTTAAGATTTTGATATTTCATTTCTTTGAGTGACTAAATCATTGTTATTGTAAAAGTTCTATATTCTCTTCGCGCACTGTTGCGCCCCCATTTGTGGGGGGAGCCGAGCCTGTGCATGCATGCTACGTTAGACTGAGCGTCCTTGTCTGCTAGTGTACGCGTATTTTTCAACGGCATCATTTTCCTGTTTTCTTCTAGTTGATTTTCCAAATTCTTCCGTTTTTGTTTGTCTTCGAAACTTTATCCGGAGCCTTAACTTTTCTCAGTGTCCTTGAGGCCTCCTTTAGATGCTTATCTTCTCAGAAAGCACTTTCAACTGCTAAGGCCTTATCTTGTTGTAAACTAGTTATTATATCTTTGATTGCACTTTTTTTTTTTTTTTTTTTTTTTTATTGCCACTTTCTTCTTCAGCATTGTGTATAAATAATGTTTGCTCTATATGTCTCTTCTTTACTTTTCATTTTTTGGGGTACAATAATAAAATATAGGCAATTAAATCATTAGAATTTCTGTTTCCAAGCATAGTTAATGACTTGCCATTCAGCCTCACCATCATCTTTTATTTACGCTGTGTCTGAGCCTTATATTTGCTTTTGTTTTGCTCTAATATTTCAGAGAAAAGTTGTTTTCCTCGTTATTCATTCTCTATTATCTCTTTAACATGTTTGCTTCTCGCAATGCACTGTTTTTCATCTTTCATTTATAATTTTCCTTTTAGCTGTGTTTGGGAAATCCAGTGTTACGGTGACGCGAGAAATAGCAGGCGTAGAAGTATTTTGTTATAAAGAATATGAGTTATACAAATCTTTACAAGGAAAATGAATAGAATTAAGATATAGGTAACATAGGTAAATTTATTTTACACATACAAAATATTTTGTATAATAAATTAATCAAACACGTAACTGCAACTAGCAAAACTAATTTGAATAATTTACATAATAGAAAATAAATAATATTCATATGAATACATACTTTCAGCCGTCGCTACAACGTGATGCAGCCTCCCAATCCTTCATGGGTTCAGATAGATGCAATAGTGCTGTCTGTGTAGATGGGGTCATCTTGTTCTTCAGTTTGGTTTTAATTTATCCTGCTTTTGAAAAGGTCCTCTGCTTCGGCATTCCATCAAAATGTTTTTATTGAGACACTTCTTCAATGTTAGTGCTGCACATTGTCCCCCCAAAATTACTCTTGTGGAAATCTTGCCTTCTTTTCAATTCAAGCAGTTATAAAATAAAACATCTTTGGCGCACATCCAGTAGCATTTCTTTGTTAAATATCTCTGGATTTTGCATTCATACAACTATTGGCAGAAAACTTACTTCGAGAGTTGAATGAATACCTTCTATATCTGTTTCAAAAGATCGTGCCTGCAGTTGCATCTTAATATGTCTACACAGATTTGTTTACATGCACTGTATAGCAAGTTGATAAAAGGACCATTTCTATAAATGGCCTAGTTGAAATCTATAAATTCTAGCAAAATAAAGTCATACTGATCCTGAAGGGTCGGTTAATCCATCCTGAATTAATTATGGGGCTCTATTTCTTTCTGTTACATTTTTCAACGTAGAATGACAGAGGCCCCCCATTGTTCGAGTATTCTTTTTATGGTCATGTGTAAGGATAACAATCTCGCCTGAGTAATATATAATAATGTGGTTTGACCATGCAAAACATTTGAAATTAGGCAAATTCACTCTCTTTGCACTTCGACAGAAATAAGTGTATATATTACGAAGTAAAGGCATTTCCGAAACACGTAACATTTTGATATATGTTTGCCGTTTACATCTTTTCAGTCTGTATCAGTTTGTGTGCCTCTACCTTGATACAATGTGATACACTCTGCCCAGACATATTTCACATAGACTCAGATAGGTATATATATTTACATTAACTTTGAATCGCATCCGACGTTTCTTGCTACAAAATTCTATCATAATGGTGCATAAAATGTTTCTGTGCCTTTTTGGTAGTACATCACATGCGTGGTCACTCTAAATGGGTAAAATTTGAAGTCAGTCATGACAGATGCTGGAACAACATGATAAGAAATTCCGTGTCCGATTCATATGACGTGGTATTCACCTTGTCTTCAAAATGATTCTGTACCTCTATGATATAATGCTGCAGGCTGAAAAGTCTGCATCTTGATCCGTTGATATATTACAACGCACTAAGACAAGTAAATTTCCATGATCATTAGAATCATCCAGATGTCTGAGATTCGAACTAACTCCATGTTAGCATGGAACTCACTCGCGTTGGATATGATAAGATGAAAAAATTCAAGCAACAATACTTCCACTTTCCGTTTGAAGAACAATAGATGTAATAAGAAGTTGGAGAGTAGTTTGGGACTAATTTAATTTTTTTGAAGCTTCCACTATGTGTTGCCTGTAACTAAAAATCATATTAGTATATCAATTACTTTAATGTTTTTTATCTATTGACTTCATTATGTGAAGTAAAGAAAAAAAATTTTTCCTTAAAAAAAAAAAAAAAAAAAAATCGTATGAATTCGAGTATCGTGTTTTGTAGTTACACAAGAGAACATCACGCAATGTATCAAATTATTAGGGGTTTCTGGTTGCTAAAAAAAAGGCATGGCCGAGGTAGAATTTTATTTGCTTTTGGCACAGCTGTACAAAGTGATGCTGGTAAAAGTTGGTACTTTGTCATTGAGGTGGCAAGTTAATGAGTTCTTGCATCTCATTACATTACTAACCCCATCTGATGCAAAGCCGTCAAGGTTATCAATAGGGTTATTATTTTCTGTCAGATATTCTATGAGAAGTTGGGATATATTCTCACCTGTTGATCCACAACTATCACTTTTATTTATTGTCATAAATTTATATTACATCTATGGGCTTGAATGTTATACGTTGGGTTTCTCTGCTGAAATATATACATACTACAGCATTCTTTTGACGTTCCTGTATCAGTTATTTCAGCAATAATTCAAAAAAAATGATTATTTTGCAGATCTTTCACTATATTTTGTGACATATTTTGCCTTTGTTTTATTAAGTGCCATTCTTTGGATAATTTTGGAATCTGGAGTAGCCTCTTTCGGAATTTCTGTAAAAGTGTTTAGTGGTAGGTTATGCTCTGCAAAAAAAAAAAAAAAAAAAAAAAAAAAAAAAAAAAAAAAAAAAAAAAAAAAAAAAAAAAAAAAAATCTACCCTTGTCATATCATCTTTACTAATGTCATCTTTTCCAGTGATGATCAGAGGCGAGACAGGCCACAAACTCTACCCACTGCTGTGGGTAGAGTTTGTAATGGGAATGGTAATGGGAATGGCCACGGTTGACGGCTTGATGTTTTACAGTATTGGGTATTTTTAGAATGGTACATGGTATTTTGGAATAATATCCTTGATGGCTTTTGATAGCTTATGGTGTGGTTTGCTGTGTTATAGATACCCAATATAAGTACGAATATGCATGCAAATAACCGAAGTATCAGGAATGCATCTGCAACTCGACAAACTTAAACCCTGTCACGTGAGAGGTGTCATGTAGACCATTTTTTCCGACGGTTAGCCTCCTGGCTAGTACAGTGGTAACGTGTCGGCCTCTCATCCGAGGGGTCGGCGGTTCGCGCCCCGCCCAGGCGCGAGAAGTTGCAATTGTCGCCTGGAGGTTACTGCTGTGGCTGGGCACCACGGCGGGTAAGGACTAGATTCAGCCGAGTCAGCACCAGCTGACACACGTGAGCGAGTCGGCATTAGTCGACACAGGCCGGGCTCCCCTCATGGCATAACCCGGGCGTGGTTAAGATTCGCAAATCGGACTTATCCTTATCCTTCGACAGGACACCAATACAGTAAAACAGTAAACCACCGCCATTCCCATTACGTCACAGCATTACGTCACAGTTTGCGGCCTGTCTAGCCTCCGATTATGTTACCCTAATTGCCACCAGAAAAGATGGCACTTGACTGTTGGGGTATTTGTACTGATGACTGTTGCCCACCTTCTTCACACACCCATCCAGGTTGTCATTGTTGGGAGGCATCTATGGAAGAGAATTTTATTTTTCTTAGCAGTGAGTCATATTCAATGAATTTTTATGCAAAGAGAAAGCAATGGTCTTAAATTTAGAGAGAAAGCAAGTACTACTGAACATACTCTAATAGCAACAAGGCAGAGGAGAATAATAACAGAGTACATATAAATTTAGGTCATTAAGCCAATAGAACGTGTTTATTGTTTCAATCTAAATATGGTATATTTTTAATTCTGAGGTAATTTCTAAAGATTTGTCTTCGGTTATATTGAGGATGCATGATTAATAGATAGGCTAATGAAAGGTGATTTGTGCAATGAGGGCACTGAGGAAATTATTTTTCAATGTATGGAGTGAGGTGGGTTATTCCAGCACCATTGACCCATAGCCAGGCCACCACCTTCTCCCTTCTTGTTTTTCTGTGTCCCATGTTTCTAGTGTTACCCTGTGTTTGTTCTTTATTTATAGGTTGTTAACTCGCTTTCCCACCTAGTTTGTCAGCCTCCTCGTTGCCAGCGATACCACTGTGACCTGGTACCAATATTACCTTGACTGCTTTGTTGGCACGGTGTAGCTTACGAATGATACTACCCAGTATTTTATTTTATTTATTTATTTTTTAAGATGGTTTCAGGTGCATTCAGTGAGTCCGAGAAAATTACTATTCTACTGTATGATTCAATAGTCTGAATCTCAATTGGCATTCAGTCGACCATACACATTCATCTGTCTCGGAGCCGTCGGTATATATATGAAAACAGGAAGATGGATCTCTGGAGTACCTCCACCTCTGGCGCCATGACATTGTGGGTTTCCCATGGTGCTATATATGAATGAATCAGGTTATCGATGGTAAAGATCTATACTGACTTTCTCGACGAGGGCATGGAGTCTACCGGTGAGGTACCAAACGCTATGGCCCTTGGGGTTCAAATGTTATTTTGGCGCCTGCGCCTGCTGGACACGTCCTAGCTGGAGAGGAGGTACACCTGACTCCACCTCAAGACACTTGATTCGAGTGCTTTTCAGGGCTTCACGATACACACACAAACAAGCATTCTGCACAACATCCAAATCTTTCGACTATGAGCATACCGAGTCATACACAATTGAGTCATAACCTACTTTAGATCTTGTAGAAAGCTTAAAACCTCGCAAGAAGCCCCCGTTATGAATTATATCTATTGCTAGTTGGATGCGATTTACCGAGAATTCTGCATTACTGCTCGAATGCCATAATGCACACAGTCATTAGCGTACTGTGAGTATTTAAGATAACGAGGAAGAGAAGGTAACACGTCATTCATTAAGCATAGAAATAATGTCGGTGACAAGATACTTCTTTGTGGGACCCCATTTGCCTGATAAAAATGTCCAAAAAAATGATAATGTTAGTGAACAATTTCACAGAAAAATTCCTTGTCAACGGAGTTGGGCGGTAAGAGATGGCGGCTCTGAGATTTCCTCCTCCTTTAAATATGGGGATGATATGGGCGAAGTGCCATGAGTTGGGAAAAGTCTGGCTTTTCAAAATTTCATTATACATTTCTAAAAATCATGGCAGCATGAGTAAGATAATTTATCATTTCATTGCGAACATCGAGGCCTGTGGATGTTCATCTTCAGGCTTCTAGGGTTCGGACAAGTTCAGTTCTTTGTTAGGTCTTTATCTCTTTATCATCTCCTGTGGTAAAGTGTATAGCTTGCAGCTCAGCCTTGGTGGTCAGGAATACGGGAAGGTAATTTTCTGAGCTGCTTGTAAAATGACTGGCGATTGCATTAACATAGTCTCATTGGGAACTGAACTTTGTTTCCTCTTGGATGTTTCTAATTTTGTGATATTTTTTATTTTTTTATCTTTTTTATTATTCCTTTTATTGATAGTGGACCAAACCTGTGTTACTCAAATATATTAATAGAACATACTATCTATTGTAGAGACAAAGCTCGTCAGGAGTCTCTTCTAGCTTGTCTAACTGGTATACGAGCCCTAGCTCTCGCCAGTTTGAAACTGCGAACGTTCTCGTTACTGATGTTATTTGCGGCAATCTGGTGTCCACTGTCGAACTCTATGTATAACGGTATCATTTATTCTCTCAGGAATGGATGTCATAGCTGCATTTAGGGATACAATTTTAAATATTATTTATTCATGGTTTCTCCAATAACTTCAAGCTTGTCGCCCCATGTGAAGGTGACCCAGTTTGTTCTGGTTACGTTATATTTACGTGCTAAAGGCGTGTTTGTGGTGTCGCATGAGTATTTAACAAAAATAGGAAGGTGATTGCTTCCCAATGATTTCTCCTGTTTCTCCTTCAGGGAGATGATTTGCAGAGTGCGATCTGCTTCCCTTTCGAGATACTGCTCGGCGAATTCCTCACTGGAGACACCTGGATGAGGAATGCTATGCGGACTGGGATTCGATATCAGCCTCCTTATTTGTGATGGGTTGATTAACCATTTCATCGATCAATTTAATCAGGTGATATATATATATATATATATATATATATATATATATATATATATATATATATATGTATATATGTATGTATATATTCATATATATATATTATATATTTAAACATACATATACATATATGATATATATATGTATATACATATGTATATATATGTATATATATATATATATAATATATATATATATATATATATATATATATATATATATATATATATATATATATATATATATATATATATATATATATGTGTGTGTGTGTGTGTGTGTGTGTGTGTGTGTGTGTGTGTGTGTGTGTGTATGTGTGTGTCTCTGTGTGTTTCAAAATATTTAGTATGACCAGTATAGCGCCCACCCCTTCTTCTCCTTAACAAGAACACTATTTCCCTTATTTCTAGGAACCACTCAGACTCGGTCCAATGGGGATATTATTAATTTAACGGCAAGTATGGACTCTCTAAAAGAATTTCCTAAGTCATCCCTTTGGGAACCCACAAGGATAAGTCCGATATGCGAAGCTTAGCCTCGCCAGGGTTATGCCCATGAGGGGAGCCCGGCCTGTGTCGACTAATGCCGACTCGCTCACGTGTGTCAGCTGGTGCTGACTCGGCTGAATCTAGTCCTTACCCGCCGTGGTGCCCAGCCACAGCAGTAACCTCCAGGCGATAATTGCAACTTCTCGCGCCTGGGCGGGGCGCGAACCGCCGACCCCTCGGATGAGAGGCCGACACGTTACCACTGTACTAGCCAGGAGGCTAACCGTCGGAAAGGTAATATTAAACAATTAATGATCTTACAACATTTCCTCATTCATTGTGTTATAAATATTTAAACTTTCACAACTAAAAAGCTTCATCTACACAAATGACAACTTCTCCAAGTTCGTGTAGTCCAATTTGTCCCTCTTTTCGGTTGTCTTCCTTCCTTGGTCCTTTGCCTGTTCTTATCAATTTTCCCAAATTTCTTATCTTCCCTTCATCAGTTCAGGGGACTCCTAAAGATGACATCTTTACCTCTTGTCCACAGCACCAAGGACAAAACCCAGAAAACAAAAAACAAACAAACAAACAAACCAATAACAACAACAACAAAGTCCTAATTAATACAGAATCAATTATTCTACTTTAGGAATGATAAAACAATAAAATGTCCAATAAAACTACCTCTGCTCTTGTAGGAAGAAAATATTTCTGACAAACAAGCAAATTGTGTATATTTATGCCATTATAAACGATCTGAGTAGTTAAATGTGCACATGATAGTAATTTTGACTAAATCATCACTTTAATATTATTCTATTATAACTTTCAAGAACACTGACTCTTTGAGAGTGCTTTTAATCCTCAATAATAAGAGAGAAATGTCAAGTGCCACGTGTCAGCCATTAGCTGTGAAGAAGATATTCTCTTTGTCTGTGTTTTCCAATTTGATCTCAAATAATTACTTTGCTTTTGTTCTGTAATCAGGTTTATGATTTTATTATTGATGTTATTACAGATATTCTATTCTAAACTCTTTCAGGCAGTTAAAAGGCAATTGTTTCTGTTCTCTCAGATCACATACATTACAAGCATATAGTTCTTATTCCATACATGCATAATTCCAGAACTTAAATGAATCTCTCCAGTAACAAAAGTAAAACACATTGGTTTCTTCGTTAAAATATCAATTATGCAACTTTAATATAGCCAAAGTCAGTGTGGAGCAACACTAGGCAATATTAAGGTCTCAGACCTTGACTTTGCCGACGATGTTGCTATCCTATCTGAGTCCTTGGAGTCACTGGTGGCGGCTCTTGATGCATTTAGCAATGAGGCGAAGCCCTTAGGCCTAGAGGTCTCCTGGACCAAGACCAAGATTCAGGATTTTGGGGGCCTGTTAGGGGAACCGGTTCAGTCGATCCATGCTTGCGGCGAGAACGTTAAAGTTACAGAGAGTTTTACATATCTTGGTAGCGTAGTCCATATCTCTGGGCTGTAAGACCAAGGAGTCAATAGACGGATTGGTCTGGCAACAGAAGCCATCAATTCGATCAACAAGAGCGTTCGGAGATGTCGGTACCTATGCACAAGGACCAAGCTGCGTGTCTTCAAGGCCTTGCTTAATGGAAACGAAACCTAGACGCTATCCACTTTCTTGGAGTCTCATCTTGATGCCTTTTGTAACAAGTCCCTTCGCCGGATCATGGGGTACAGTTGGCAGGACCACGTGTCCGAGCGGCGGTTACACCGTGAGACTGGCATGGGACCTGTTACTTGCATAATCTGGGATCGCCAACTCAGGATATATGGTCACCTAGCTCGTTTCCCTGTGGACGACCCTGCCACTAGGTTGTCTCTCTGCAACACAACCCTGGGTGGAGGAGGCCTGTGGGACGACCCAGGAGATCATGGCTTGGGCAGCTCATCGTGACCTGTCGCGAGGAATTAGAGATGGGCCGTGGGCCTGCCTGGACACTCACCTCGAGGGATGCGCGTGGCTGGAAGCGAAGGGTGGATGCGGCCATGCGCCCCCGTCGGCGTTAGCCCCTTGATGATGATGATGATGAATATAATAAGTACCAGTGAAATATAACAGTGTGCCCTTTAATTAACGAGAATGTATTGTGGGGGAAACCAAGAAAACTGATACTTCGTAGGGTAAACTATCATATTTTACAGTTTCCTAATCTTAGTGCAATAAGATAATCATATATAGAACTTTATACAAAAATAATAAAACAAAATATCATCTTTCTGAGAAAATATTTAATACTATTATCTTACATATCTAAAGACTAATTAAAGTCGAGGTATACATAAGTGGTAACATATGCATAAAGACCAAGTAAGTGAGCTATACCTAGGGGGCGGATTTTTGGGTCATTCTAACTTTATCTCCCTTGTGCTCATTACACCAGGGCCGCCTTAAGCAAATAAAGTAAATTATTTTAACCTTGGAATAAGCCCCATGAGATGGTAGCGTGACCAGAGGAGCTTATTTTGGCGTGTTTTTTTTTGCAGCATTATCCCCTCCGGCGTACAATAAAAACGCAACACAATGAAGTAATACAAACTAAAGTTAAAACCATCTTTATGAATTACATTAAAAATGAATTAAAAGCACATCAAGCTAAAATAATAATAAAATGAAAGCTTACTTTAAAGACCAGTATTAAACTCAAGAAAAAAACATGTATAAAGTTAAAATAAAAGTGAATCATAAAACCTGAACAAAGAAAAGCACTCGTATCTATAATTAACTAAACTATTATTAACTAAAAGCACTCCTAACGATTATTATTACATGAAAGTATGATCACATCCATCTCCTATACACAAGTCAAAGATACCTTTTGTAGTTTCCGTGGACGTCGAGCCGTTTTCACTGTTCAATATGCAAGCTTAGCCTCGCCCGGGCTATTTCCATGAGGGGAGCCCGGCCTGTGACGACTAATACCGACTCCCTCACGTGTGTCAGCTGGTGCTGACTCGGCTGAACCTAGTCCTTACCCGCCGTGGTGCCCATCCACAGCAGTAAACTCCAGGCAACAATTGCAACTTCTGCCTGGGCGGGGCGAGAACCGCTGACCCCTCGGATGAGAGTCCGACACATTACCACTGTACTAGCCCAGAGGCTTTCAGAAAATAAATAAGAGAGAAAGACACCATCCTTCTACTGCGGTCTCTGACGAACTGTTTATTTTTCGTGGCCAATTAGGGGAGGGGGGGGGGGCGGGACAGACGATAACGTCACTATATACAGATTTACCAATTAATAAAATAAAAACCTGCCCAAAGTAATGAATAATAAGTAATTTAGTTGAAATGAGAAAAAATGTAAAACAATCACAATAATGAACATGAATAAAATAATAGATAAACATAATGCTACCCCAGTGGGTCTTTGTCTCTGTGCGAAACATGTGTTAACATGAAAAGGATGACCTGGGCATGTGTTAACATGAAGGGACCTGGGCAAACATGACGCTACTGGCTGTGAGCGGAGGAGCAGAGGAACAAGCCAGTTGGGTGCTGCTCCTGTGAAGACCTCCTGTGTGCCCTTGTGACCTGATATACTTTGTGTTGCCCTGTTATAAGCTGTATCCTGCAGTGTGACATGCTGGTTTCCCTCTGTATTATGCCTATAGAAAAGTGTATGGGTAAATAAAGGAAAGACTGTCATTTTGTGTTTATTTCGTGCCCTGCCTCCCTACTTGGCGTTTCCCCTGGTGGTGTTCTGGGAGGCTGTGGTGCTTGGTGCCTCTTGGAGCTGTTCAGTGTTCACGACCCTGTGGATAGCACGCCGTCTGCCTAGCCTGCCTTGTGTTGGTGGCAGAGAGACGAGGCGGTCGGGTAACAATAATGTTTGTAAAAATGGTCATCTTATCACTAAAACATTTACACGATTTATTTACAATTCAATAAAACAAGAAAACTAATAGACAAATAAAACTAGGCATCCTGACAAAGAACTGCATTTAAAAAGTAAAAAGTAAGCTAATCAAAATTAAACGAGAACCAAAGAAAATGTACAATATGGGCAAACTAAAACAAACAGAAAAAACATGAATATCAAGGATAAAAAATGCTAAAGATAAAGAGTAAAAAGATGAAATCTGACAGCTGGAAGAAATCTGTGATGGAGAGGTACAGATTGCCTGACTAGGGGAGTGCGTAGGCGAGAAGGCGTCGCGAGAGATAACATGGTGTGTAGTGACTAGCCACACTACAGTATCATCATCATCATCTGCCTGAATCAATCCACTGCATGACTTGGCCTCTCCCAATCTTTGTCTTTTTTTTTGCTTTGTTTGTTTGTTTCTATCCATGGACCCCAATTTTCATTATTTCATCATGCTATCTTGACATTAGTCCGGCCTTTGGCTTCTTTATGTTATCTATAGTCTTTCTTTGTCTATCTGTAGTTCTGTCTCCGACTTATATAACCTGCCCATTGCCATTTTTTCTTTTTGATGCTCACACTTTTGTCTGTTCCCTGATCCACATTGCCCTCATCCGATCTCTTAGGTTAATTTCCAGCATCAACATCTCCATCCCTCTCTAGGCACATAATAGCAAAGATCTCTTATTATGCTACTGTGTCTGCTGAAGGCGTTCCAGCCTAGATTGTTAATAATAAAATAATAATAATAATAATAATCGGTTTATTGATTTTCATGCAGCCAGAGGCTGAAAATATACATAGAAATACAGATAAAGAGACAAACTATATATACACATAAACAACACACAACAAAGAAACTAATAATCTATAACAACAAAATAAACAGATTAACAAAAGCCAAGTACAAAATCAGGTATGCTAGGATCTGGACTAGTAAATATTGACTAGTGTTCGTTGATGAGACTAGGGTGGATACTGTGCTCCGATGGTAGCGGTCAGTGCGGGCACCAGTCGGAGGAGGGCAGCAGGTCACGGTGGCGTGGATGGTACAGCAATTTTAGGCCAAACTGCTGTAGTGAGGTTGTGTAGTGAGTGGCGAGGGAGGTGAGGTTGTAGCAGCTGAGTGGCGGTGAGGGAGGGGGACCAGGTGGGGGAGGTATAGGTCAATTTAGGCAGGATAATAGCCTGTAGATATTCTGAAGCTCCGGGAGTGGAATGCCAAAGGACTTGAGGTGACACAGCATGTGAAGCCTGTACCAGGCAGACCTCACGTTGTCTCTGACGTGCTGCGTCCAGGAGAGCTTATTGTCGAAGGTGATGCCGAGCAGCTTGGTGGAACGGACAACGTCGAGCGGGTGGTCGTCTAGCGTGAGGATGGGCGAGGGGATGGGGTTGGTGGAGAAGTTGAACTGCATCACAACCGACTTCCGACGATGGTCGAGTCGTCCACGTATTTCCAACGATACTCAGTATCAAGGAGAGCGTCGTTAATCATGATTAGGAAGCATAGGGGCCCATTCTAGTCCCCTGGGGGACTCCACACGTGTGTGGCAGAAGGCTGGAAACTTGACCCTGCATGCCCACGGCCTGTTGCCTGTTGGAGAAAAAGTCTACCAACCAGGGGATGAGGCACTCCCTGATGCCAGTGGAAGCTGCTGCTTTTCAGATGAACGTAGTGTGGTCCACCGGGTAGAAAGCTTTCTTGAAATCTATGAAGATGGTGATGGAGGATTTGTGCTTGTCAGGGTGGGCGTGGACTAAGTCGAGGAAACCAACGAGGCAGTGTGTGGTGGAGGAGGAGTGCATGTTGCCGAACTGCCAAGTGTCAACGCTGGGCGTGAGGTCCTGATAAGCCCAGTCGGCGACAAAGCTTTCACACAGCAGGCTGGGCAACAGAGTTATGGTAATGGGTCGTAGTTCGCCGAATGAGGCGGGCTTGGGTTTTTCCGATGGCGGTGACAAATGCGGTCTTCCATTGTGATGGGCACTTAGACTGTTACAATGAGGCGTTTATTATGGAAGTAAGAGGAGTGGCAAGTTCCATTGAAAACTCCTTGATGAGGTGCATTGGCAGGTCAAGGGGGGTGGTGGCTCTCTTGATGCAGATTTTTCCCAGCTTCTGAAGCACCTGGCACTGACTTGACTGTGGGAGCAAGTGAGCAGGTGAGGAGGCCGGTGGTGTCCAGGGAGGATAGCTGCTGACAAATTGAGGGGAAGTGGTCATTGATGCATCACTTAGTTTCCTCTTCACTAGATGTGTTTGTCTGTACGACTTGCCCTAGGTATATATACTTGTCCACTACCTCTAGCACTTTGCCTTGTACATATATCTGTTTGAAATGAACTCTACTGTTGAGCATAATCTTAATCTTTTTCTTGTTCATCCTAAGTCCGACTTTCAGACCTTTCTGTTCCATTCTAGCTTCTTGAAAATTTCCTCAAGACGAGCTGTAAACAGTTTTGGTGAGATGGTATCACACTGTCTAACACCTATTTTAATAGGTGTTTTATCGGATTCCATGTGGAACTTGATGGTTGCTGTCCCATCTTCGTATATATATATATCTTCCCATATTTTACAATATACCTCCTCTACTCCTGTCTTCGAATAGCTTCTAGTACACAGTTAAATGCCTTTTTGTATTTGATGAATGCCATACACAGGGGTTTCCTATATTTGATTATTTTTCCTCTTATTTCGATGAGAGTGGATGTGGTCTGTTGTTGAGAATTCACTGTGGAAGCCCACCCCCCCCTAACGGGAGCCTCCTTGCTGTGGTGGGGGGGCTTGAGGTCACAATGATCTGGTGAGCTGGACCAGATGAATACCCATACTGGAGGGGTCACCAGTGAGGGATGAGACAAAATGGCCTCCTGGTGCACTAAGGCCTATGAGAGGGGATGGTGCACCCACCCCTGGTTCATTCCATCTTGGACCAGGGAGAACTCTCCCATCTGTGTTTGCTGTGCATGGCATCCCATATTACTAGGAGACAGGAATGCACCCTGTAGCTAACAACACACCGTTTTAGTCCTCTATTCTGGTTAGACGGGTGACATGATCAAAGCCCAGTCAAGTCATTCGGCTGGTCAAATATGGCTAAGGTCAAGCAGGCACTGTTCAGTCAGTAGCTTATAGGTCCCACGACTGCCATCAGTGCTGTAATAGTGGCTGTATATATTCTCTCACTACCCTTATGGCTGTTGGGAGATTTTGAGCCCCAACTATAGCTTCCCATCGATGGATTCCATGGTGGGTGAGGCGGGGGGGAGGTGAGGAAATGAAGAATTTTAATTTGTATGATTTCTACAAATTCACAAATAATTGACAGAGAAGTTGAACTGCATCACAGCAACCCCCTGGCCATTCCCTCTGGAATGTCACATGTCACTCTGGAACCTTTCCAGCTTCCAAAGGGCAAGAATGGGAATCGTAATAGTTCCCGGGCTCCCAAACCAGGTAAGGAGAAAAGTTCTCAATCCATTAAGGAAATCTTACCTGGTAAATATGAAAGTATCTCACATAGTAAGTACCTAGTATTGAAGACCATTAATGGTGAATTAGTCATAGATTTTGATATTTTTGAAGTACATCAGAAGATAGTTGAGGTGTCAATGTGATCCTCGCATCACACCACAGCGAGATGATAGCTTGATAGTTGAGGTTTTATCACCAGAGAAAAGAGTGAACATCTGCGTGTGATATGCATCATTCCTGGGGCTCAAGTTTCATGTTCTCTTCACAAAACACTCAATCAGTGTAAGGGTATTGTCTTTTCCCGAGGCCTGATGAGTTATTCTGAGGAGAAAACTGTTAAAGGAACTAAAGAATTTTAATGTAATGGCAGTAAAATATTTTATGGAGAAAGTTGATGGTTTAGAGCAGTGACACTGTCTAACTTTTGAAATGTTAGTCCTTCCAGAATCAGTTAAGTTGGCTTGGTACCACCTCAAAGTAAATATGTGCCCAACCTTATGCAGTGCTTCCACTGCCAGGGTTATGTGCATGGAGCCAACTCTTGTTGTTTTAAGGAAAATGAACAACTAAGAGTGTGTGTAAAGTGTGGTACAACAGGTCATCTTGGTCCAATAAGCATTATCACTGCAAATATCATGAAGCTTCTTCAAAGCAATGTAAAAGGTACAAATTTGATAAAAAGTATTAGTAATAAGGAGCAAGGAGAAAGTTAGTTTTCCAAAGACAAAGTGCAGTGGCCCGTGTGCTGTTTGCATAGCCAGGTGATTGTTTGGGATTATTTAAAATTATCTCCCGGCGAATGCCTTGTTAAAATAGAAATATTAATAATTTAAAACTTTAAAAATCTGTCGATAAATATCTTACAAATAACAATAAATATTTTTAAAAATCAAAGCATAAATATTATGCTCCATGTATATAAAATTTTTGCATAAACATTATGCAAAATTTAGATTTATTGAAAACTTTAGTCTCCCTAAGGAAATGACAAGACCCTCTATATCACAATCCTCCCCCAATACATTTTTCAGGTATATGGGGGAGAACAAGTACATATGCCCTTTGGTCAGAGAATGTTTGCACATCTTTCCACTACATGTGCGAACCGTTAATGGCTCTTGGCATCCCTCACTAAGTGCTGGACTTTTAGCCATCATTGACCATGAGTCAGTCTTGTGTGCCCGTTTCCCTTAGTCTTGTAAATAAAAACTTTACTTTAGGTTGGTCACCCAACTCCCAAAGGTCATCTCTAATCTCTCGCAGGTTTGTTTCGGAGGTATGCCTCCATTGCTCCTCCATTTATCACGAAAAATAACTCCTGATGCTGGGTTCAAGTCGGTGTGTGGGAGAGGAAAACAGCATCACAAGGATGAGCGGCAGCTGCCTTGGCCTTCTGATCAGCTTGCTCATTCCCACGAATAACAACATGGGGCTGGCACCCAACATAGAGGTATCATTTTACGTGTTGACATCAATGCAAGCCAATCTCGAACCTCCCTTACCACTAGATGTGATGAGTTTAAGCTCTTGATTGCTTGCAAGGCACTACGAGAGTCACAATATATCAAATAGAATGGTTCATAAGATCTCTAGTCATCTTAATTATTGCAAGGATGGCATGTAACTCTGCAGTGTAGATCGAGGCTGCCAGAGAAAGACTGCCCAGATGCAGTTTTCCCTTCTGCTCACTGCTGCAAAAGCCCCCCACCATTTTCAGACTTTGAACCATCTGTATATATTCCCATCTGGTCCTTGGTACTTAGAAATATGCTGAAGAATAATCTCTCTGACTTCTGCTTCGGATCCTCTCCCTTTTCCCAATTCCGAACAAATCCAGCTCGACTTGTTTAGTCCAAGGGGGAATTAGGGAATTCCAACAGCCTGAACCTTGGTGAGACTTAAATTAAGATCTTCCACACGATTCCTCATTCTCCTACCATAGGATCGGCTATCCTCAAGGGGTTGAAAGCCAATCTGGTGTCCTTTGTATTTCTCGTGTGGGTAAATCAGGTTCATGTAGTCCCGGTTTGTAATGAGAAAGGGTTTGGTTCTCCACACTCGCATACAGGGACTCCACAGGTGAAGACCTGAAAGCCCCATACAGATTCTAAGAGCTTCATTATGAACCGAAGTCCAACATCCGGAGAACAGTTGAGATTGCAGAAGAATAAGCCTCACATCCATAATAAAGGGCTTACTACGAATAAGCGCTCGTAAGCCGCAGAAGCATTGTGCGGTCTGCACCCCAAGATAGATGTGAAAGAATCCACAAAATACTAAGTGCTTTTGTAGCCTTCACTTTTAACTGTTTGATGTGAGGACACCCATGTAAGTCTTGAGGCAAAAATTAGACCCAAGTACTTCACTTCTTGGGCAAATTGCGTTGGTTTGCTCCTAAATAGAGGGAAGGATAAAACTTTCCTTGTTTGTGGAATGTATAGCCATGGTCTTGTTTGGGAAAGAAAATTTAAACCCCATGATATGTTGCCCACTGTACAACCTGATTTATTGCAGTTGCATGTGTCCTTGCACATCCTGTAAGCTTCCTCCTGAGCAGCACAGTGTAAAGTAATCCACATACAGATTACATGCCCACAGCACTTGGAACACGATGTGATTATAGCAATGGCAAACAGGGCCCACACTTAAGACACTCCCTTGTGGGCCCCCTCCAGCTGATCTTCCAAGTTAGAGAAACTGTTTCCTACCCGAACTCTAAACTTCCTGTCAGCAAGGAATCTTCTATGAAGGTAGGTAATGCTCCTTTTAAAAACCAATGTCATACAGCTTCATAAGTATGCCATGCTTCCAAGTTGTATCGTAACCCCTTTTCAAGGCCCAAGAAGACTGCTATCATGTAACGTCACTGTGCGAAGGAATTTTATATAGCAGTTTCCATCCTCACAAGTGCATCTGTGGTCGATCTCAATTTTCTAAAAGCCATATGATATGGGGTCAACCATTTCTTTTTTCTAGCAGCCATGCAACCTGAGTGGACCATTTTCTCCATCAGCTTGCAGATGCAGCTGGGAGGGAAATTGGCCCTGTAATTTCCTGGTGTGGAAGCTTTTTTTGCCAGGTTTAGGAACAGGAATGATTATAGCTTCTCTTCATGTGGATGGCACGGTGGCCCTCCCTATAGATCCTATTGAATAGGTCTAACAGGAATTCGGGGAGATCTCTGGTAAGTGAGATATCATTTGGTATGGATATTGTCACTTCCTGGGCAGTCTTACGGCAGAGCTGCAAAGCAGGTCGTATGGAAGTTCTGCTACAGTCCTACTGAAGAACGACACTGGGTGTCCGAAGAGTGGAGAATCAAGCAGTGTAAGATGCTCCAGAGGAGATCTCTGCCATGGATTTAGCTAGCTCATTTGCAACATCTTTTTTGTCTGTGATGATTATGCCATCTATCTTCAGAGCAGGTTGTGACATGGATGTGCTCTTTCCAGCGATCTATGCACCTTGTCCCATACCCATCTAAGGGGGTCCCAGAGTTAATCGGGGAGAACATACGTCTCCACGATGTCCGTCTACCCTCCTTTAGCAGGCGCCTGCCTTGGCTCGGGTCTTTTTGGTTTTGATAAAGGGTACAATGCTGGGGCGTCGTTTCAACTGCCTTAATGCAGCTTTTCTTGCTCTGACACTTTGTTGGCATTCATCAGACCATCATGGTACTGGAGGTCGACGGTAACGTCCGCTACTTTTGGAAATGGATGCTTCTGCTGCAAGGTGAATTCGTGATGTGAAGTGATTAACAGCATCTTGAATACAATGGAAATCATTCACAGATCCTTGCAATACGGGCATTGATCTTAAAAGATTCGAGTCGGGCATATTCAAGTCGCCATCTCTGCACTCCATTGATGGAATACCATTCACCTCCTCCAAAATTATTGGAAGTGGTCGCTTCCATGACCTCCCAAAGTGAAGTTCAACTGTGAATCAGGTGAGCCTATTGATAGGTCTATATTGGAGAAGTCCCAGTTTGAATTTGGAAATGTGGGGGAGTGTCACTGTTCAGTAAAACTACATCTACTCTTAAGAACAAGGACTCCAAGGCCCTTCCCGAGGGTTGCAAAAAGTGTCCCCCAGAGGTGATGCCGACCATTGAAATCTCCCAAGAGTAGAATGGATGTGGCAACTGCTCAAGTAGATCTTCCAAATCATTAATGTTCAGATTATTGGAGGAAGGTAGATGGATGCAACAGTGTAAGGTCATGTCAAGCCATTTTCACAGCCTTCACCTGCAGTGTTGTCTGCGGGGTGGATGGCCTGGAAAGGAATATCTTGACGTACCATTACTGCTACTCCTCCATGAGGCCCATTGTAAAAGGTCCCATAATGGGTTTGGAATTTGGAATCCTCTCAGGGAAATCGGATGATTTTCCCTGGTCATAATCCTTGTGGGCATGCACAAACTGGGTTTACATGAAGCTATCAGATGTTGCAGTTTTTCCCCAAATTTTGAAATGAATTCCCTGACAGTTCCATTGAATTAGGTTTGCCCCACACGTTTAGGCTGTCCCTTTCCAGGATCCTAGTTCCACAGGTTTCCCTTGGACAGGTCCAGGATTTCTTTGCCTAGGCAAAGGAGGGAAACCTGAGCCTTTGCTTAGGGGCATTCTGTCTAGCAGTAGAGGCCCCTGTGGATTTTTGTAGCAGTTTGGAGTCTTTTGGACAGGTTCAGGATTCCTTTGCCTGGGAAAAGCGCGTGCCTGAGCCTTTACTTCAGGGGCATTCTGCCTAGCAGCAGAGGCCCCTGTGGATGTGGTGGCAGCTGGAGCTGTCAACCGTTGAGGCCTCTTGATCCTAGACTTATGGCTCCAAAGATCTTACTTTGGGAGGAGTATCCTCAATAGACCCCTCACTCCTACTCCTTTCTGGTGGAACAACTCACCAGAGGCAGTGTCAGCAATTTGGGACTGAGGTTTTAAGGGAAAATGGCAGAGTTGTGTTGTAAGAAGTATTGGAGGGCAAGGGTTGGTGGGAAGGAGGATGGGCTAGTACCGAATCAAAGGACCACCTGGCTGTGTAAACAGCACACAGGCATGTCGCTTTGCCTCTGGAAAAGCTAACTTACTCTTTGCTCCTTATTACTGTACTTCCTTTTCAAATTTGTACCTTTTACATTGCTTTTTGAAGAAGCTTCATGAGCCCCTTTGCAGTGGGGAACAACATATTGGAACTGGACAGTTGTCATCTCCTTGATGCCTGTTGTACCACACTTTGGAAAACAAGAGTATGGTATTCCCCTTTAAAAACGGCAAGAGTTGGCTCCATGCCCATAACCCTGGCAGTGGAAGCACCGCATAGGGTTTGGCACATATGGCTTTACCTTAAGGGGGTGGTACCATGCCAACTTAATCGATTTGGAAGGACAACGTGTTAAAAGTTAGAAGAACTGGTGTGACTGTTCCCAAAACATCAACTTTCTTCTTAAAACCTTTTACTGCCACTAATTAAAATTCTCTAGTTTCTCTAACAGTTTCTCCTTAGAATACCTCATCAGGGCTTGGGAAAAGACAACTCCCTTGCACTGATTGAGGGTTTTGTGAGAACATGAAACTTGAGCCCCCAGGAATGTCGCATATCGCACGTAGACGGTCATCTCGTCTGGTGACGAAACCTCAACTATCAGGTTACCCATCTGCTGTGGGTGATGCGAGGATCATGTTGACATATTTCAACTATTTTCCGATGTACTTCAAAATATCAAGATCCATGATTAATACACCATCAATGGTCTTCACTACTAGGTACTTACTAGAAATGCTTTCATATTTACCCGGTTTAAAATTTCCTTAGTGGATTGAGGAGGACTTTTCCCCTTCTTACCTGGTTTGGGAGCCCCGGGGAAACCATTACGATTCCCATTCTTGCCCTTTGGAAGCTGGAAAGGTTCCAGAGTGACAACATACAAATTAGAATTCTTCATTTCCTCACCCATCATGGAGTCCAACGAGGGGAAGCTATAGTTGGGGCTCAAAATATCCCAACAGCCACAGGTGTAATGAGGAAATATACGCAGCCACTATTACAGTACTGATGGCAGCACTGGCCTATGTGCTACCGACTGAATGTGCCTGCTGACCCTAGCCATATTTGACCGGGCCCTTTATCAAGCCACTTGTCTAACCCGAATAAAGGACAAAAGAAGTGTGTTTTCTAGCTGCAGGGTGCAGCATGCAGCATCACTCAACCTCCAGGACTCCTGTTTCCCGGTAATACGGGATGCCACAAAACGGCAAACACACGTGGGACAGTTTCCCTGGTCCAAGATGGAAAAGAACCAGGGGTGGGGGCACCTCTCTTAGGCCCTGGTGCACCAGGAAGCCATTTTGTCTCATCCCTCATTGGTGACCCCTCCAGTATGGGTAGCCCTCTGGCCGCTCACCAGATGATTGGGACCTCAAGCCACCACCACGGCAAGGCGGCTTTCGTTAGGGGGTTATAGCCAGTGGTCCTTTGCTTCGGTTCTAGCCATCCTCCTTCCCAGTATCATTTCCCTCCAATACTTCTTACACCACACACTGCCACTACCTTTAAACTCAGTCCTCTAATGCTGAAATTGCCTCTTGTTATTTGTTCCACAGGGACCTCTGCTGCTAGGCAGAATGCCCCTGAAGCAAAGGCACAGGGATGCCCTTGCCCAGGCAAAGGAATCCTAAGCCTATTCAAAAGAGTGAGGTCTTTGGAGCCTTCAGGCAGGACTCTGGAGGCATCAACGGTGACAACCCCAGCTGCCACCACATCCACCCGTGGCCTCCGCTGCTAGACAGAATGCTCCTAAAACAAAGGCTCAGATCGTTCTTTGGCCTGGCAAAGAAATCCTGAGCGTGTCCAAAGGAAGCCTGTGGGAAACTAGTTTCCCCAACCCTTCAGAAGGTACTCCCAGGATCCTGGGGAAAAGGGGCAGTTTAAAAATGTGGGGAAGACTTAACCACAGGTGCTGCCAAACGCCTTATGAAAAGGTAGTTTTTCAATCTGAATAAACTGGATACCCTAAACCAATGGCACTTTCAGGGAATTCATGCAAAGTGGGAATAACTGCAACATCTGATAGCTTCATGTTTGTGTATGCCTACAAGAGATTATGACCAGGGAAAATCATCCAATTTCCCTGAGAGGATTCCCCTTTTCAAGCCCATTATGAGACTTTTGATAATGGACCTCATGGAAGAGTACCCGTGATGGGACATCAGGATATTCCCTTTCAGGCCATCCACCTGCAGACGACACTGTAGATGAAGGCTGTGAAAATAGGCTTGACATGACCTTATGCTGTTGTATCCATCAAAACCCACCTCCACATTATCTTAACGTGGATGATTTGGAAGATCTACTTGGTCATTTGCCACATCCATTTCTACTCTTGGGAGATTTCAGTGGGGCGGCATTACCTCTGGGGACACTTTTTGCAACTCTCAAAGAAGAGTCCTTGTTCTCAAGAGTAGATGCAGTTTTACTGAACAGTGACACTCTCACGTATTTCCATATCCAAACTGGGGATCTCTAATATGACCTATCAATTGATTTACCTGACTCACAGTTGAATTTCAAGTGGCAGGTCATGGAAGCGACCACTTTCCAATACTTTTTGAGGAGGTGAATGGTATTCCAGCCAATGGAGTGCAGAGAGGGCAACTTGAACATGTAAACTGGAATCATTTTAGATCAACCCTGACAGCAGGATCTATGAATGATTTCCTGTGTGTCCAAGATGCTTTTCACATCATGAATTCATTTGTATGCAGTATTCGACCTCCAGTACCATGGTTAAAACAATGCCCCCGCAATGTAACATTGATCCATTATAAAAAACAAAACAAAACAAAAAAAAATGCAAGGCCAGGCAAATGTTAAAGGAGGCTCTGAGACCCCCTTAGCATGGGTATGGGACAAAGGGGCATAAGATCGCTTCCATGTCACCACATGCTCTGAAGATAATGGTAAATCCTCACAGACAGAAACTAGCTAAATCCATGGGAGAGATTTTTCTCTGAGGTATCTTACACTGCCCGATTCTCTACTGTTCAGTCGAACAGGGGAAAGACACCCAGTGTCGTTCTTCAGTAGGACTGCAACAGAACTTCCATACAACTGGACATTTTTATTCAAGGAGATGGACTCTGCTTTGCAGCTCTGCGGTAAGACTGCCCAGGGAAATGACGATATTCCATACCAAATGATATCTCACTTACCGGAGAGATCCCATAAGTTCTTTTTGGACCTATTCAATAGGATCTAAAGGGAGGGCACAGTGTCATGCACTGGAAAGAGGCTATAATCATTCCTGTCCCTAAACCTGGCAAGAAGCTTCCACATCAGGAAATTACAGACCAATTTTTTTTCACCAGCTGCATATGCAAACGATGGAGAAAAGGTAAATTTTAGGTTGAAAATGGCTGCTAGAAAAGAAATATCAAATGGGTTTAGAAAATTGAGATCGACTACAGATGCACTTGTGAAGATGGAAAACTGCTATCAGAACTCCTTTGCACAGCAAGGTCACATGTTAGCAGTCTTCTTTGACCTTGAAAAGGCTTACGATACTACTTGGGAACATGGCCTACACATGAAACTGATGACATTGGTTTAAGAGGAGCATTACCTACCTTCATATAAAGCTTCTTGCTGACAGAAAGTTTGGAGTTTGGGTGGGAAAAAAATTCCTCCAACTTGGAAGATCAGCTGGAATGGGTCCTACAAGGGAGTGTCTTAAGTGTGACCCCTGTTTGCCATTGCTATAAATGACATTGTAAAGGTTGTTCCAAGTGCTGTCTCATTAACTGAAATTTTGGGTAAAATTTATACCATACTGCTCGGGAGAAAGCTTACAGGATGTGCAAGGACACCTTCAAGGGTGCAGAAAATCAGGTACAGTGGACAACATGCCTGGGTTAAAATTTTTTTTCCCAAACAAGACCATGGCTATGCATTTCCACAAACGAGGAAAATTCCACCCTTCCCTCTATTTAGGAGCAAAGAACTTATTCACAGTAAACTTTACTATGGGTGTGAAGCTTATTCATCTGCAACTCCAACTCTTCTCTGGATGTTGGACTCAGTTCATAATGAATCTCTCAGGATCTGTACTGGGTTTCAGGTCTTCACCTGTGGAGTCCCTGTATGCTGAGAGTGGAGAACCACCTCTTTCATTACACCAGGACTACATGAACCTGATGTTTCACATGAGACTACAAAGGATTCCTAAATCCAGATTGGTTTTCAGTTTCCCCCCGAGGATTGCCGATCTTATGGTAGGAGAATAAGGGAAACTTGTGAAAGATTTAAATCAAAATAAGTTCTGGCTTTTTGGAATTCCCCCAATTCCCCCCCTTGGACTAATCAAGTTGACTGGTTTTGGTCGGAATTGGGGAAAGGGGAGAGATCCGAAGCAAATCAGAGAAGATTTTTTCCTTTCAAGCAAACAATTTTTTTAAATACAAAAT
>NC_051398.1:5901795-5925105 GCF_015228065.2 Penaeus monodon | reverse complement strand
TGCCATTCATCAGATTCTATTACTCCAGGGTTTGAAAAGTTTCTCCATGAGGCCCAGATCTTGGAGGGAAAAGCCAAGTAAATGGCCCCTTTATTCCACTATCTGTGAGCATGCCTAAAGAGGCTGGCTCAATGAGGACACTATTCTATGCTTGGTAGTCTATTCCCACCTGCTTCACTGGCAGCAGAAATGATTATAAAAAGTTACTGCACAGTTGTAGTCACCTGGAGAGATAATATAGAACCTACTCAATGAAAATTCATTACTATCTTGATACAGCATAAAAAATTACGAAAAAGGCCTTAAAAAAAATGCCAAATAGTTATGAAGAACAAGAGTTAATAGTACAGCAAAGAGAAGACAAGGATTCTCACTAATGCACATGAGCATTCATGGGGCAAGGCTACAAGACCACCCAGGAGAGTCACACTCAAGCCTAATGGCCAGATTTGATCCATGTGCACTGACAGTAGTTCTTCCATGTGTCATTGTATAAATAGATAAGACTAAGATACTATCAGAAGACACTTTTACCTAATAAAATACTGCCAGCATTATTTTAGCTGAAAACCCTTATCAAATCAAAGAGTGCCTAACACTTTGAACTGCTGCTGGCTGCTGTACTAGCTCTGATTATGTGTTCTTAGACTAAGTGTGTTTACGAACTTTATGTATTATGTATTTTTAGATAGTGGTGGACAGTATAATGTGAAATTTACTAACTACATTTTTAATTCCATTTTAGCATACATAATGATTTATTGAAGAGAAAAATTACTTTAAATTGTCAATCTAGCATCTTTCATGGAAGAATGCTACCAATATGTCAAATATAATTTATCTGTAATTTTATACCAATTATAGAGATCTTCAATGGAATTGTAACAGAACTATAGTATGTTCAATCTGGATATATAGGAGGCCCATCCCTTCCAAGAATTTAATCAATGAGCCCTACAGGATTACATAACAATCAATAATTTATGTATAAATGAGTAATAGTATTTGCTCCTAAAAGAGTGCAATACTTGGGGTTGAAAAATCACTGATTCTATACAAATGCTCATAATGCCCAACCATGTAGAAAAAATTTTCCAAACATTGTGTCAGCACAACATGACTATGACATTACAGTACAGCGGATCTAAAAGTCCAGGCACAGTTGGTAATTCAGACCTAATATATGGGTAGAATATAAGTGTTTTCCTCTCAAATCACTCATCAAAAGTGGTTGTACTATGAGTAATTTTATACTACACTTATAACTGTTATCAAAAAAAAAATTGCCAGCAACATTTCATCAGAGTGATCAGTGACAGTGTCAGGATACTTTAAAGTAATTAGTGATACTTTCATCCCTCTGTTGAATGCTGTTATACCATCACCACAATGGGTAATTAAAGAAGGAAAATTAAATCACAGCCAACAGAAAAACATTTGAAAACAATTTATGACAAGAGAAGCAGCAAGTGCAGTGTGTCGAGCAGCACGTGGCACACCTATGTTCTCACCATCAACTCCTCTGCTCGTCACCTATCCTTCCTGAGAATATCTTGATTATTTCAGTACATAATTTCTTTATGTTCGATTGTAAGAGAGCAAAAAATTCTTACAATCAGAAATGAAACAAGATGGATAAATCAATTTCATCTTTGAACAGCCTTATCTCTGTACAATAAAGCTTGTCAATGAATATTCAGAGAAAATTGAAAATCAAACAGATTTACTTGGGTCAACCGAGGTATATATTTTTTGATAGGATGCAGGTGACAGCATGTATTTTTGAAAATATGAAGAACTTGGGAGTAAATGTGTAAAAAGTAACTGTAAACTGCAATTTACATCACATTGCTAGAATCACATGAGAACATTTCATGATCTATGGGGATATTTACAAAATGCTTCATGTATGCATTAAAAGATATCAAATAACTTTTCAGAGTTAAAAAAAGACATGTAAAACAGTAAGTATTAAGTCCACTAGCCATTTTATACAGTTCTTCACTGTATGATATTGACATGATGTCATTACGTATATCATTGTTGTGCTTGCACAGTGTAGGTAATATAAATGCCTATTGATTAGAAGGTTCACATCTTAACTTTAAAGTTGTATCCCCCCCCCCCACCGTCTATATCAACACATCAAATTTAAATTTCCATTCGATCATAAATACATTCCACATATAACATTGATTACACAAAAAAATAATTATTTTGCACCAATAATTACACTAATATTGGCATATGTATTTGCTAGTTTTTTTTTTTTTTTATTACTTTTTTTTATTGCTCCTGCCACTTGTCACATGATCAGCAGATTATATAAAAGCATATACAATTGCAAAATCCTTTAAGAAAACTACCTTTGTCCTACCAGTTATCAAATCATTTTGTAATGACCTGGTAATGTAATCTTACTTTTACCTAATTTCATAATTTTTGCAAAAAGAAGTGATGAACAAAAGGTGGTGTAAAAGTTTCTCAGCAAACTTTCTACCTATACTCCTCTCATTTTATAACAATAGCTTCTTCAATAATTTCATATTTTTTCCCTTTTAGTAAAAGATATTTGTATAATTTAGTAAATAGAATTAAGGCATTTGCAATTCCTTTATTGTGCAATAACAAAATATTATGAGTTTTACATATTAACCCAATAACAGCAGAATTTAAAATTAGCAAGTGGCAATAATATGGGGTTGTTGGTGTGTATCAGTAGTTTCCTCCATTTACACCCGGTTTGGGTCCAAAATTTTAAAACCCATTGCCAACGGGTGGCAAGCACGCACATGCCATGGCATGGCGGGACCATCTGCCGGAGGCACGTACACACATGCCATGTGTATCTATGAACATGCCATGAGTTTTTTGTTTTTTACAATCACGGCAAAGATTATTTTTCTGCCAGTGAAAATGTGGGAAAAAGTCGGTTTTAACACACTCATTTTTACCATGCAAAAAAAAAAATCTACAATTTCAACTCCATGATGCCACACACTGCTTATTTTATTCGGACTATAGACCGAATAATGATCAACTATGGAGTCTATATAACAACAAAAGTATCCTTCAGTCTCAATTTATCAGGAAGTATGGCAAGTAGAGACTTTAGAAAATAATGAAAACTGAAAATACAACATATCTTCGTAGTATTACGAAGAAACGGCATGGGATGCTGGTATTTGGCATGAGTGGTCGCACATGATCGGAAGACGATATAAGCCCCCGGCAGCGAGGTCTGGGCCTCTATGAATACTACCCGTCAGAAATGGGTTAACGTATAACATTAGGCACCTAGCAGTGTTTACTTGCATTTCATTTAAGTGCTTGTAACTAATAGTGACACCCAACAAAAAAAAGTTGCTAATATCAGAAAAAGACGACCTCCACCCAACGAGCCCAACAGTGCCTGGAAAGTCACGAAATGATGTCACTGTGACACGGTCAACCACCGCAAAAGAACTAAGAATCAGATGTCAAGTGATGACATCCCATGCAACAACACATTTCTTTATGGCACTAATGATATGTGGTATACCCTTTATTATATAGATTGAATGTACTACAAGTGTTGCATACCCATACTTTTTTTAACCCAATAATCAAAGGCATCTCATTAGTGTGACAGCCAGAACATGGGCATTAGCCTAGCATGAGTTAGGTGAAGCAGGCAGTCACTGCTAGAGCTATCACCCCGAAATTATGCCATTTTTGACTCAAAGATACATACTATGAGTTGGTTAACAGTTTACACTTGCAGTATTGGATAGCTGGGATTCCCTTATTCTAACCTAGCACAACACTGAGGGCTGGTGTATATTTACTTATACTGTAATGAATTGTAAATACCTAATCCCATATCCACATACACATCTCCCTCCCACCCCCATACACACGAAATATGCACAATTGGTGGGTTAAGAGTATATAAAAAAAATGCTTGTTATAAATTTGGATGAAATAATGTATTTGAGCGGGAAAAATCTTTAAATTAGATTTCAACCAGTTCAAATTGCAAGATCTAAGTCACTTGATTTTTGTTGTGCCAACCCTAACTTAAATATTTAAACCTTTCCCGACAGGTGGCATGTACGTATATGTCATGGTGTATGCATGGCCATACCATGAGTTTTTTTTTGTTACAATTATGGCAAAATATTTTTTGCCACTGAAAATATGATTAAGTAATTTTAACACTTTCTCATTTTTCCTATACTATGCATTTCATAAAGGCTTCTCGGACTTCCGAGGTTAGCGTAAAAAAAATTAACGTAGGTAATTGACTACATTGTCCACAGATATTATATAATATTCACGAAGTGATATAAAACCACATGAAAATGCCGATATGTATTTTGGTAATAAAAAAAAAAATCATGGCATGTCCATACATACTTGATGGCATATGCGTACGTGCCCCCGGCAGATGGTCCCGCCATGCCATGGCAAGTGCGTACGTGCCCCCGGCAGATGGTCCCGCCATGCCATGGCATGTGCGTACAATGCCACCCGTCGGCAATGGGTTAAGAAGAAAGGGCAAGGGATGCTGGTATTGGGCATGAGCAGTCGCGCATGCTAGGGTGACGATATAAGCCCTGGCAGCGGGGCCCGGGCTACTATGAATACTACCCATCGGGAAAGGCTTAAATGCAAAAGAGAACATACACAAAAACAAAAACAATTCCAATGTCAATGATACACTGTAAATTTAAAAATTGTTTTAACCCATCACCCCGGATTATGTTCTGCCCTTGTAGGTTTTTGTAAATTTTTTACAAAGATGGCCCACATGGCTCACCCCTCCAAGGAGATCAGTAGGCCCACGATGTCTTTATTTCCCATTCCCTTTAATTGGCGGGAAAATGCGTTTTCCTTTAATACAATGAAATCAATACTGTTATTATTTTTATTGAGTTTTGATTTTTTAAAGTATTATAAAATCTTGTTTAAAATTTTAAAACAAGAAATAATGCAAAAGATCCTTCCAAAAGCAAGGAAAAGGGGAACAGGGGAGAAAGGTAGGACTAATAAGGACCCCTTGTGACAAGACTTGTAGAGTCTATGTGGAATACAAAAAAAACTTGAACATGGGGGAGGATGTATTCTGCCAAACGGGGCGGGGGTTTAAAAAAAGGACAAAAGCAAAAAACTTTTTTGGGAAACCTCATAATTTTAAACAGACGAACCATTCCCATGCTGGACAGGGAAACCCAACGCTAGGTTTGGGGGAACAACAAGGGGGGCCCGGGGCAAAGGGTCCAACCCCACGCAGGGGCCGGAGGGGACAGGGAACGGGAGCACGACCCCGACCCGGGAAAAAGGGGGGAGGGGGAAGGGGAAAAAAAAGGAGGAGGAGGCCAAAAACAGGAAAAAAAGAACACAAAAAAGAGACAGGGGAAGACCCCAAAGGGGGGGGGGGGAAGGGGGAAACCGGGGGCGAGAGGGGGAAAGGAGCGAGGAAGGGGAGGGGGAGGGGCCGGGGCAAAAGAAGAGAGAGAGGAGAAAAGAGAGGGGAGAGAGAGAGAAGAGAAGAGAGGAGAGAAGAGAAAAGGGGAAAAGGGGAAGAGACGAGAAAAGGAGAGAAGGAGAGAAAGAAAAGATGGAGAGAAAAAAGAGAGGAAAAGAAGAAGACAGAAAAGAGAGAGAGAGAGGGCAGAGAGGGGAGAAAGGAATGAGAGAGAGAGACAGGAGAGAGATAAAAGAGAAAAGAAAAGAAAAGACCGAGAAAAGAGGGGAGGAGATAAAGAGATAAAAGAGAGAGAGAAAAAGAGAGGAAAAGAGAATAAAACAAAAAACAAAAGAAGAGAAAGAGAAGAAAAAGGAAAAGAGAGAGAGAGAAAACAGAGAGAGAGAGAGAGAACAGAAAAGAGAGAGGAGAGACAGAGGAAGAGGGGAGCAAAAAGAAGAGAAGAAGAGAGACAAGGAGAGAGAGGGGAGAGAAGAGAGGAGGAGAAGAGAAGAGAAAAGAGAGAACCCGGGGAGAAGAAGGGGAAAAAGAAGAGAGAGAGAGACAGGAAGGGGAGAGGGCAAGAGAGAGAGAGAGAGCCCGAGGGGAGAGGAGAGATAGAGACCAGGGGAGAGGAAAAAGAAAGAGAGGAGGAAAAAGAGAGGGAAAAGAGAGAAAAGAGAGAGAAAGAGAGAGAGAGGAGACAAAGAAGGGAGAAGAGAGATAAAGAAGAGAAAGAGAGAGAGAAAAAGAGAGAGAAGAAAAGAGGAAGAGAGTAAGGGGGAAAGAGAAAAAGGGGAAAAGAACAGAGAGAGAGAGAAAAATAAAAAAGAGAGAGGGGAAGAAAAGCGAAGAAGAGAGAACCGAAGAGGAGCAAGAGACAGGAGAGAGAGAGAAAGAAAAAGAGAAAGGGCAAAAAAAAGAGGAAAACAGATAGAGAGAAGAAAATAGAGAGGGGAAAAGAGAGAGAGAAAAAACAGGAGAATTTAAGACAGAGAAGAAATAACAAAGAAAAGTAACAAGGGGGAGAAAACAAAATAGTAATATAATAGATAAAACAGAAAAAGAAAAAGAAGAGATAAAAAAAGGGGAAAAAGGGAAAAAGGGGGACAAGGGGGAGAGAAACAAGAAAAGGATAGAGAAGAGAGAGAGAGAGAAAAAACGATAGAATAGAAAAAAACAAAAAAAAAAAGAAAAAATAACCCTAGAAACAAAAAACAGACAAAAGGAGACAAAGAGAGAAAACCAACAAAAAAAAAAAAAGAGAAATAGAGAAAAACAAACAAAAGAAAAAAAAACCAAAAAAAATTAAAATAACACAACATAGAAATTTTAAAAAAAAAAAATAAAAAAATCAAATAAAATAAAACATTACATAAGAAAAATATATAAAAACAAAACAAAAAACATAAAAGAATATAAATAACATACATATAATAAATATATATATTTTAAATAAATAAAATTATTTTTAATAATATAAAAAAAAATTATAATTTTATATATATAAAATAATATACATTTTAATATATATTTTAACATACAAAATACAAAAGAATTTATATATAACAACAATAAAAAAAATATTATTTTAAATACAATACATAAAATATTTTATAGTTTTAAAATACATATAAAATTTTTAAAATATTTTACTATAATAATAATATAAATATAAATAAAATACCCAAAATAACATAAGGAAATAATAATAATAATACAAAAACAATTTAATAAGAAATATAAAAGGATTTTAATTAAAACAAACAAACAAAGAAAAAAAAAAAAACAAACAAGGGAAAAAAAAAAACCAAGAATAAAAAGACATAAAGAAAGAGAGGAAAAAAAAAAAAGAAGATAATAGATTAAAAGAAAAGGGAAAAAGAGGGGAAAAAGGAAAAGTAAAAGAAGAGAAAAGAAGAGAACAAGAGAGAAGAAGAAGAGAAGAAAAGAAGGAAGAGAAGAGAGGGGGAAAGGGGAGAGGAAGGGAAAAAAGAAAGGGGGAAAAGAGAAGGAGAGAAAAAGAAGGAAGGGGAAAAGGGAGGAGGGAAAAAGATGAGGAGAGAGAGAGATGGGGAGATAGGGGAAAAGCAGAAAGAGAGAGAGGAGAATAGAGAGAAGAAGGAAGAGAGCTAGAGAGATAGGGTAAAAGGGTTAGAGAGGGGAGAGAGAGAGAGAAGAGAAGAGAAGAGAGAGGGGAAAAAAGGGGAAAAAGGGGAAAAAAAAGAGAAGGTATAAAAAGGAAAAAGAGAGAGAGGGGAGAGGGGAGGAGAGAGGAGGAGGGGATGAGGAGGAGAGAGAAAAAGAAAAGAGAGGAAAAAGAGAAGGGGAGAAGAGAGAGGAAAAGATAAGAAGAGAGAGGAAAAGAGAAAAGAAGAGAGAGGATGATGGGAGGAGAGGGGAAGAGAGAGGGGAAGAGAAAAGGGGGAGGATAATAAAAGGGATAAGGGGAAAAGATAAAAAAGAGGGAGAGGAAAAAGAGAAAAGAGAGAGAGAGAAAGAGAAAGAAGGGGGAGAATTTGGGGAGAAGAGAGAGAGAAGAGGGTAGAGAGAGGAGGGGAAAAAAGAGAGAGAGAGGGGAGAGGAGAAGAGAAAAAGAGATAAAAAGGGGAAGAGAGAGGAAGAGGGGAAGAGAGAGGAAAAGAGGAAAAGAGAGGGGGGAAAAAGAGAGAAAAGAAGAGAGAGAGAGAGAGAAAAGGAAAAAGAAAAGACGAGAGAGGGGGGAAAAGGAGGAGAGAGGAAGAGAGAAAAGAGGAAAGGAGAGAGGGGTAGAGAGAAGAGATAGAGAGAGAAAAAAAGGAAAGAGAGAGAGAAAAAGGGAGAGACCGGAAAAGAAAAAGAGAGAGAGGAAGAAAGAGAGAGAGAGAAAAGGAAGGGGATAGAGAGGAGAGAGAGGAAAAGAGAGATAAGGGCAGGAGAGAGAGGGGGAGAGAGAGAGAGAAGAGGAAAAAGAAGAGAAGGAAGAGAAGAGAAGGAAGAGAGAGAGAGGGGAGAGAGAGAGATAAGAAAAAAAGAAAAGTAGAGAGAGAGAGGAAAAGAAGGAGGAGAGAAAAAAAGAGAGAAAAAAGAAGAATAGAGAAAGAACGGGGGAGAGAGGGGGAAGGGGAGATAGAGGAGAAGGGGCGAAGAGAAAAGGGAAGAAGAGAGATAAAGGAGAAGAAAACAAAAGAGGAGAGGAAGGAGAGGAGAAGGGGGAGAGAGGGAAAAGGGGAGGGGAGAAAGAGAGAGAGAAAAGATAGAGAGAGAGAGAGGGGAGAGAGGAGAGGGGGAGGAGAGACGAGGAAAAAGAAAAGGAAGAAGAGACGGGGAGAGAGAGGAGAGAAGAGAGAAAAGAGAAAGGGGAGAGGAGAGAAACCCAAAAGGAAAAGAGAAAAGAGAGAAGAGAGAGAGAGAAAAGGGGAAAGAGAAAAGAGAGAGAGACGGGAAAAGAGAAAAGAGGGGAGAGGGAGGACGAGGGGAGAGAAGGGGGAGAGAGAGGGAAAAAGAGAGAGAAGAGAGAGGAGAGAAAGGAGAGGAGACGAGGAGAGAAGAGATGAAGAGAGAGGGGAGAAGAGAGAAATTTTGAGAAAGAGAGAAAAAAGAGAAAAAGAGAGAGAAAAAGAGAGGAGACGAGAAAAGAAAAGAGAGAGAAGAGAGGGGGAAAAGGAAAAAGAGGAAAAGAGAGAGAGAGAGAAAGAGCGAGAGATAGAGAGAAAGGGGAGAAGGGAAGAGAGATGAAGGGGAAAAGAGGGAAAAGAGAGAAAGGGGGAGAGAGAGAGAAGAGAGATAGAGGGGAGAGAGGAAAAAGAGAAAAAGAAGAGAAGAGAGGAGAGGAGAAGAGAGCGGAGAGAGAGAGAGAGAGAGAGAGAAAAGAGGAAGGGGACGAAGGGGGAGATAGAGAGAGAGAGAGAGAGAAAAAAGGGTAGGACGAAAAGAGGAGAAAAGAGAAGAAGGAAAAGGGGAGACAGAAGAGAAAAGGAAGAGAGGAGAGAGAGAGAAGACCCCCAAAGGAAAAGAGAAGAAGAGAGAAAAAGGGGATAAAAAAGGGGAGAGAGAGAGAGGAGAGATAAAAAAGAGAGACTAAGGGGAGAGAGAGAAGGAGAGGAGAAGAAGAAAAGAGACGGGGAAAAAAAGGGAAAAAGATAAGGGGAAAAAGGAAAAGAATTAAACTAGAGGAAAAGGGGGAAAGATTAGATATAATTTTATATAAAAAATATTAGAAAAATATAGATATTAAAGGGGGATTTTAGAAGAGAATTTTATATAAGAGAGTAGAGATAGAAAAGAGATAAAATAAAGAGGAAAAGGGGATATAAGAGATAAAGGGGGGATAAAAAATAAGGGGAAATATATAGATAGAAAAAAGAAAAGGGAAGGGAAAAAAGGGGAAAAGAGTAGAGATAAAAGAGAGAGTATAAGATGAAAAAGGGGAAATAGAAAAGATAAAAAGAGGGGAAAGAGAAGGGGGAGGGTAGGAGAGAAGAAGGGGGGAAAAATATAGAGGGGGAAAAGGAAAGAGATTTGAGAAAGAATAAATAAGGACAAGAAGAGAGAAAGGGTAAGAGATAGGGGATAAAAGAGAGAGAAATTTTAATAGGAAAAGAAAAAAGAAGAGGGAAAAAATAATAGGGTGAATAGGAAAAAAAAAAAAAGGGAGAAAAAGAAAAGATAGAGAGAAAAGATAAGGGGAGAGTAAAAAATATCAGAAAAAAAAAGAGGAGGGGGAAAAAAGAGAATATAGAAAAAGAAAGTAGAAAAGAGAGGGAAAGAAAAAAAGTACCCAAAAGAAGGAGAGAGAAAAATAAAAATAAGAAAGAAGAGAGAAGGGGAAATAGAAGAAAGAAAAAAGAAAAGGAAAAGGGAGAATTAGGGTATAAATAGATAGAGATATGAATAAGATAAAATATGAGATAAAAAGAGAGAAAAGGAGGGGGAAATTAGAGAAAGAAAAGAAGGGGGCAAAATCTAAAGAAAATATAGGAAAAATTTTAAGGGAAAAAGATTAAAAAAGAAAAAAATAGAAAAAGAAAAAAGAAAAAAAAGGAAAATAGAAAAAAAAGCAAAAAATTTAAAAAAAAGAAAAAAAAATAATATAAGAAAAATAAAAAAGAAAAAAAAAAATATTTGGAAAAAAATAATTTTAAAAAGGGGTAAAAAAAAAAAATAAAAAAAAACAATAAAGATAAAAAAATATAAAAAATATATAGAATAAATAATAAAGATAAAAATAAATAAACCCTCAAAAAAATATAAAAATAAAACTAAAAAAATTAATAAAATTTTTTTTAAAAACGGATAATTAATATTATTAAAATATAATAAAATATGGGAAAAATTTTTATAAATAAAATAAGAATAAAAAAAAAAAAAAAAAAATAAAAAAAACTAAAAAAAAAAAATAAAAGAAAAAAATATAAAGAAAATAAAGGAGAAAAAAAATTTTTAAAATAAAAAAAATATATACATAAAAAGATACTATAAAAAATTATAAAAAAAACTATATATATACCCATATTTTGATATAATATATAAAAAAATTATATATATAATAAATTTTAAATATATAATTTAAAAGATTTTAAATAATTTAAAAAAAATGGGTATATGCAATATAAATAAAAATATATATAAAATAAAAAATATATATTATTAATAATATAATAAATATAACTATATATAAAAATTTTATAATTATTAAAATATAAAAAAATTTTAAATAATAAATATTATACAAAATTAAATATAAAAGGAAATTAACAAAATAAAAAACAAAAAAAAAAAATAATTTAAAACCAAGATTTAAAAATAAAAAAAAAAAATAAACTTAAAAACAAAATAAATAAAAAAAAATATAAAAACAAAAATAATATAATTTAAAAAATATAATTTAAGAATTTTAATTTTAAATAATTTAAAATAAACAAATAATATATATATATAATTAAAACAAAATATATATATATTAAAAATATACTAAAATATAATAAAAATAAAAATTAAAAATACTTTAAAAATAAGGAAAATAAAAATATATATAATAATAATTGAAAAATAAAACAAATATATTAAAAAACTTTTAAAATTTTTATATATAAAAATATATAATATAAATTGGGGGTTTATATAATATATATAAAAGAATTTTAAAAATTTTTATATATATATATATAAAATAATTTATATAAAATTTATATATCTAAATAAACTTTAATATAAAAATATATATAATATATAAATGTATATGTATTATATAATAAAATAATTTTAAATTTAAATATAATATTTATATATATTATAAAAAAGATATATATATAAAATATATAATATATATTATGTAAAAATATATAAAAAATATATTAATATAATATATAATAAATAAAACATATGAGTATTGAAAGGTATATATAAAAATTTATAGGTTTTAAGGATTAGGTATATATATAGATATTTATAGGTTAAAAATGTAAAAGTAAAATTTTAGTATATATATATTCAAAATTTTATGTATCATGGGGGGATGTAATATATAAAATATATTCTAATATATAAAAATTTTTATATATTTATATTTTAAAAAATTTTATTAGATTATATTTTTATATTTAAAGGAAAAAGGGATGTATATATAATTATTTTAAAATTTGTATTATAAAATTTTATATTTTTTTACATGTAATGGGGTTATATATATATATTATATTGTTTTATTAAAATTTTATATATATTTTATAAAATTTTATATTTTATAAAGTATATGTATTAATATATATAAAATTTTATTATATATATTGATATATTTATTGTATGTATATATATAAAAAAAATATTCTTATTTTAGTATTTTGTATGTTATATAATTTTTTATTATATTAGATTTATTTTATATATTATATATAATATATATATATATATTTTTAAAGTATTTTTGATGTAATATATAATTTAATGTATATGTATTTTATATTATATATAAATTAAAGTAAAATTTTGTATTTTAATTTTTTTTATTAAATTTTTAATTATATTTCATGATGGTTTGTATATAATAACCTTTTAAAGTAATTTTGTATGTTAATTATATTATAATTTAATGGGAAAATGTAAAGGGGTTTATTTTATAATAAATTAATGTTATTAAAGGTTGACTATATATTATTTATATGTATAGGTATTGATATAATTTTAATTTATATTTTATTATTATATTCTTTAATATATACCTAAATGTTTTATGTAGTATATATATAAATATAATTTTTAATTTTATAAAAAAAATTTTATATTTTTATAATAAAATATAATGTAATGTAGGGGTTTTAAAATAAAATAATTTTAGGGATTTTTATATATATATTATTTTATATGTGTGTATTATATATTAAAAAATATATTTTTTTATTATATATTAAAAAGTTTATATTAAAATATATTTTATTAAAGCAATATATATATATATGTTTTTATAAATTTTAAAATGTTAAAATATATATATATTATATATATAAAATATTATATATAAAATATTTTTTATAATAATATATTTTTATTTTTATATATTTTTGTAAGTATGTATATATAATATTAATTTATTCTTTTAAAAATATTATATATGTTTTAAATATAATTGGATATATATATATGGGGATATAAAATATATGGGTTTTATTATAGTAAAATAAAATTATATATTAATATAAATTATATATATATATATATGTATATTATATATATTAATATATATCTATAAATTTTATATATTAAAATTTTTATATATATATATGTATATATTTTAGATATTATATTTTTAAAATATTTTAGTTTTAAAATAAAATATATTAATATATTTTTAAAAAATATAGGGATATATATATATATGTTTTATAAAATATTTTAAATTATATTATATTATATATATTTTATATAAATTATTATATATATAATCTAAAATACATTATTAAAATATATATAAAATATTATAATAAAATTTTATATTTTTTTAAAATATATATTTTATATACAAAAATAATGTATATATAATAAAATAATAAAATTTTATATATTTATGGGTCTATTAAGATATATATATTATATTTTATATAGATAATAATATATTATATAAAATATATATAACATATATATATAATATTTTAGGTATATAGAAAAATTTTATTATATAAAATTTTAAAATATATATATATGTATTATTATATTAAAATATAATTTTAAAAATTTTTAAGTAAAATTTTATATATATATGTAAGATATAAATTTTGTTATAAATATTATTATATTAGGAATTTTATATATATATTAATTTAAAAATAAAATGGATATTATAATATATGTATATAAAATATATATTATAAAAATAATTTTGTATTTTAAAAATATTAAAAAATTATATTATATATATAAAATATATATATTAATATATATATATACATATATATAAATAATATAATATATGCAGGCACATAAACCCCTAACATTCCTAGATCCTTTAAAAATATAGAAACCCGGACTATTTCTAAAAAAACCCAGTTGTCTTTCCCCTGTCTCGTTTTTGGTTTTATTGTTAAGCTTGCATATATCATAATTTTTTATTAGCCTTTTCACACCCCATTATTTAAGGTTTGTGATAGTGATAAAAGTTGCAATAGTAAAATCAGGAACAATGAGTGTGATTGAAAATTTGACACTGGCCACCTTGTATGAATATAGCCAAAAACCCTAGCGAATTTGGGAAATTTGGGATGTATCAGATTTTAAAAGAGGGGTGGTTTAAAACAGTCTGACTTTCAAATTATGAAGGTTTCAAAAAAGTGTTTGAACAAATTTTGTCCTATAATTCTTAACCCAATTTGCCCCGTTTTGGCCCAAAAAACAAGGGCCTGCCCACTGTATTTTTCAGGTTTATTTTTTGTATTCACACATAGAGGGGCCCCCAATTTCTTAGCCCTCAAAAAGGGGGGCACTTTTTAGCTTTCCTTTTTTCACCTGTTTACCCTTTTCCCTTTACTTTTGGAAAGGGTTTTTTTCATATTTATTTTTCTTAAAATTTAAAAAGATTTTAATAAACTTTAAAAAAATCATAAAAATCAAAAAACAATAAAACAGTATTGGGTGTCAAATTTTTATTAAAAGGAAAAAAAATTTTTCCCCCCAATTCAAAAGGGAAAGGGGAAAATCAAGATTTAGTCCCCTGGGCCCCACTGATAGACTCCTTTGGGGGCTGAAACCATTTGGGGCCAAAGTATTTTAACAAAATTTACAAAAAAATACAAGGGACAGAACATAAATTTGGGGTGATTGGGTTAAATGCGAATTTATAGTTTACAGTGTATCATTGACATTGGAATTGTTTTTGTTTTTGTGTATGTTCTCTTTTGCATTTAAGCCTTTCCCGATGGGTAGTATTCATAGTAGCCCGGGCCCCGCTGCCAGGGGCTTATATCGTCACCCTAGCATGCGCGACTGCTCATGCCCAATACCAGCATCCCTTGCCCTTTCTTCTTAACCCATTGCCGACGGGTGGCATGTACGCACATGCCATGGCATGGCGGGACCATCTGCCGGGGGCACGTACGCACTTGCCATGGCATGGCGGGACCATCTGCCGGGGGCACGTACGCATATGCCATCAAGTATGTATGGACATGCCATGAGTTTTTTTTTTTATTACCAAAATACATATCGGCATTTTCATGTGGTTTTATATCACTTCGTGAATATTATATAATATCTGTGGACAATGTAGTCAATTACCTACGTTAATTTTTTTTACGCTAACCTCGGAAGTCCGAGAAGCCTTTATGAAATGCATAGTATAGGAAAAATGAGAAAGTGTTAAAAATTACTTAATCATATTTTCAGTGGCAAAAAAATATTTTGCCATAATTGTAACAAAAAAAAAACTCATGGCATGGCCATGCATACACCATGACATATACGTACATGCCACCTGTCGGGAAAGGTTTAAATATTTAAGTTAGGGTTGGCACAACAAAAATCAAGTGACTTAGATCTTGCAATTTGAACTGGTTGAAATCTAATTTAAAGATTTTTCCCGCTCAAATACATTATTTCATCCAAATTTATAACAAGCATTTTTTTTATATACTCTTAACCACCAATTGTGCATATTTCTGTGTGTATGGGGGTGGGAGGGAGATGTGTATGTGGATATGGGATTAGGTATTTACAATTCATTACAGTATAAGTAAATATACACCAGCCCTCAGTGTTGTGCTAGGTTAGAATAAGGGAATCCCAGCTATCCAATACTGCAAGTGTAAACTGTTAACCAACTCATAGTATGTATCTTTGAGTCAAAAATGGCATAATTTCTGGGTGATAGCTCTAGCAGTGACTGCCTGCTTCACCTAACTCATGCATAGGCTAATGCCCATGTTCTGGCTGTCACACTAATGAGATGCCTTTGATTATTGGGTTAAAAAAAGTATAGGTATGCAACACTTGTAGTACATTCAATCTATATATAAAAGGGTATACCACATATCATTAGTGCCATAAAGAAATGTGTTGTTGCATGGGATGTCATCACTTGACATCTGATTCTTAGTTCTTTTGGCTGTGGTTGACCGTGTCACAGTGACATCATTTCGTGACTTTCCAGGCACTGTTGGGCTCGTTGGGTGGAGGTCGTCTTTTTCTGATATTAGCAACTTTTTTTTGTTGGGTGTCACTATTAGTTACAAGCACTTAAATGAAATGCAAGTAAACACTGCTAGGTGCCTAATGTTATACGTTAACCCATTTCTGACGGGTAGTATTCATAGAGGCCCAGACCTCGCTGCCGGGGGCTTATATCGTCGTCCGATCATGTGCGACCACTCATGCCAAATACCAGCATCCCATGCCGTTTCTTCGTAATACTATGAAGATATGTTGTATTTTCAGTTTTCATTATTTTCTAAAGTCTCTACTTGCCATACTTCCTGATAAATTGAGACTGAAGGATACTTTTGTTGTTATATAGACTCCATAGTTGATCATTATTCGGTCTATAGTCCGAATAAAATAAGCAGTGTGTGGCATCATGGAGTTGAAATTCTTTTTTTTTTTTTTTGCATGGTAAAAATGAGTGTGTTAAAACCGACTTATTCACATTTTCACTGGCAGAAAAATAATCTTTTGCCGTGATTGTAAAAAAAACAAAAAAACTCATGGCATGTTCATAGATACACATGGCATGTGTGTACGTGCCTCCGGCAGATGGTCCCGCCATGCCATGGCATGTGCGTGCTTGCCACCCGTTGGCAATGGGTTAAATTGTGGACAAGCCGGGTGTAAATGGAGGAAACTACTGATACACACCAACAACCCCATATTATTGGCCACTTGCTAATTTTAAATTCTGCTGTTATTGGGTTAATATGATAATCTCATAATATTTTGTTATTGCACAATAAAGGAATTGCAAATGCCTTTAATTCTATTTACTAAATTATACAAATAATCTTTTACTAAAAGGGAAAATAATATGAAATTATTTGAAGAAGCTATTGTTATAAAATGAGAGGAAGTATAGGTAGAAAGTTTGCTGAGAAACTTTTACACCACCTTTTGTTCATCACTTCTTTTTGCAAAAATTATGAAATTAGGTAAAAGTAAGATTACAATTACCAGGTCATTACAAAATGATTTGATAACTGGTAGGACAAAGGTAGTTTTCTTAAAGGATTTTGCAATTGTATATGCTTTTATATAATCTGCTGATCATGTGACAAGTGGCAGGAGCAATAAAAAAAAGTAATAAAAAAAAAAAAAAAAACTAGCAAATACATATGCCAATATTAGTGTAATTATTGGTGCAAAATAATTATTTTTTGTGTAATCAATGTTATATGTGGAATGTATTTATGATCGAATGGAAAATTTAAATTTGATGTGTTGATATAGACGGTGGGGGGGGGGGGGATACAACTTTAAAGTTAAGATGTGAAACCTTCTAATCAATAGGCATTTATATTACCTACACTGTGCAAGCACAACAATGATATACGTAATGACATCATGTCAATATCATTACAGTGAAGAACTGTATAAAATGGCTAGTGGACTTAATACTTACTGTTTTACATGTCTTTTTTTAACTCTGAAAAGTTATTTGATATCTTTTAATGCATACATGAAGCATTTTGTAAATATCCCCATAGATCATGAAATGTTCTCATGTGATTCTAGCAATGTGATGTAAAATTGCAGTTTACAGTTACTTTTTACACATTTACTCCCAAGTTCTTCATATTTTCAAAAATACATGCTGTCACCTGCATCCTATCATAAAATATATACCTCGGTTGACCCAAGTAAATCTGTTTGATTTTCAATTTTCTCTGAATATTCATTGACAAGCTTTATTGTACAGAGATAAGGCTGTTCAAAGATGAAATTGATTTATCCATCTTGTTTCATTTCTGATTGTAAAGAATTTTTGCTCATCTTACAATCGAACATAAAGAAATTATGTACTGAAATAATCAAGATATTCTCAGGAAGGATAGGTGACGAGCAGAGGAGTTGATGGTGAGAACATAGGTGTGCCACGTGCTGCTCGACACACTGCACTTGCTGCTTCTCTTGTCATAAATTGTTTTCAAATGTTTTTCTGTTGGCTGTGATTTAATTTTCCTTCTTTAATTACCCATGGTGGTGATGGTATAACAGCATTCAACAGAGGGATGAAAGTATCACTAATTACTTTAAAGTATCCTGACACATGTCACTGATCACTCTGATGAAATGTTGCTGGCAATTTTTTTTTGATAACAGTTATAAAGTGTAGTATAAAATTACTCATAGTACAACCACTTTTGATGAGTGATTTGAGAGGAAAAACACTTATATTCTACCCATATATTAGGTCTGAATTACCAACTGTGCCTGGACTTTAGATCCGCTGTACTGTAAATGTCATAGTCATGTTGTGCTGACACAATGTTTGGAAATTATTTCTACATGGTTGGGCATTATGAGCATTTGTATAGAATCAGTGATTTTTCAACCCCAAGTATTGCACTCTTTTAGGAGCAAATACTATTACTCATTTATACATAAATTATTGATTGTTATGTAATCCTGTAGGGCTCATTGATTAAATTCTTGGAAGGGATGGGGCCTCCTATATATCCAGATTGAACATACTATAGTTCTGTTACAATTCCATTGAAGATCTCTATAATTGGTATAAAATTACAGATAAATTATATTTGACATATTGGTAGCATTACTTCCAGTGAAAGATGCTAGATTGACAATTTAAAGTAATTTTTCTCTTCAATAAATCATTATGTATGCTAAAATGGAATTAAAAATGTAGTTAGTAAATTTCACATTATACTGTCACACACTATCTAAAAATACATAATACATAAAGTAGTAAACACACTTAGTCTAAGAACACATAATCAGAGCTAGTACAGCAGCAGCAGCAGTTCAAAGTGTTAGGCACTCTTTGATTTGATAAGGGTTTTCAGCTAAACAATAATGCTGGCAGTATTTTATTAGGTAAAAAGTGTCTTCTGATAGTATTCTTAGTCTTATCTATTTATACAATGACACATGGAAGAACTACTGTCAGTGCACATGGATCAAAATCTGGCCATTAGGCTTGAGTGGTGACTCTCCTGGGTGTGTCTTGTAGGCCTTGCCCACATGAATGCTCATGTGCATTAGTGAGAATCCTTGTCTTCTCTTTGCTGTACTATTAACTCTTGTTCTTCATAAGCTATTTGGCAATTTTTCAAGGCCTTTTTCGTAATTTTTTATGCTGTATCAAGATAGTAATGAATTTTCATTGAGTAGGTTCTATATTATCTCTCCAGGTGACTACAACTGTGCAGTAACTTTTTATAATCAATTTTCTATGCTGCCAGTGAAAGCAGGTGGGAATAGACTACCAAGCATAGAAATAGTGTCCTCATTGGAGCCAGCCCTCTTTAGGCATGGCTCACAGATAGTGGAAATAATGCAAGAGCCCTATTCTGAAGGCTCTGAGACTTTTCTCCCTCCAAGATCTTGGTGCACTCATGGCAAGATGACCCTCTTAACCCCTTATTCCTGGTTATCAGAAATCCCTGAGAGTAATTAAACTCTAGTGATATCTGGCAATGGCCAGAAAGTGGGCACAGGAGCCCGCTGCATGAAGCCTAACGTCCCGCTCCGGCGCATTGCCGCGCGTACAAGCTGAACCCGCCAACCATGCGGTTTGCTATGATGCCATATCACATGACCCGGCAGTGAGGGGTTAAGATAACACGTTCCTGTGATCCCGGGCCGAAGCCAAATTGTTCCATGTTGACATGTTAACCCATTGCCAACGGGTGGCATGTACGCAAATGCCATGGCATGGTGGGACTATCTGCTGGGGGCATGTATGTACATGCCATGGTGTATGTATGGACATGCCATGACTTATTTTTTGTTACAATCATGGCAAAATATTATTTTTCTGCCACTGAAAGTGTGTTTAAGTCATTTTTAACACTCATTTTTACTATACAAAAAAAAAAAAAAACTGCTGATTTTATTCAGACTATAGACTGAATAATGATCAACTATTGAGTCTATATAACAACAAAAATACCTTTCAGTCTCGATTTATCAGGAAGTATGGCAAGTAGAGACTTTAGAAAATAATGAAAACTGAAAATACAACATATCTTCGTAGTATTACGAAGGAATGTCATGGGATGCTGGTATTTGGCATGAGTGGTCGTGCATGCTAGGGCGACGATATAAGCCCTTGGTAGCGAGGCCTGGGCCACTATGAATACTACCCGTTGTGAAAGGGTTAATATATGTGTATGTATGTGCATAACTATGTATACATGTATGGATATATATATATTATATATATATATATATGTACATGTATTTTGTGTCTATATACATGTGTGTGTATACATATGTATGGATATGTATGGATATGTGTATACATATATATGGATATGTGTATACATATGTATGGATATGTGTATACATATGTATGGATATGTGTGTGTGTGTGTATATATATATATATATATATATATATATATATAATATAAATGTATGGATGTGTGTGTATATATATGTATGTATGTATGGATGTGTGTGTATATATATGTATGTATGTATGGATGTGTGTGTATATATAAATGTATGTATGTATGGATGTGTGTGTATATATATGTATGTATGTATGGATGTGTGTGTATATATATGTATGTATGTATGGATGTGTGTATATATATACATGTATGGATTGTGTATTCATAAGTATGGATTGTGTATACATAAGTATAGATATGTGTGTATACATAAGTATGGATATGTGTGTATACATGTATATATGTATATTATATTTATATGTATACATGTATATATGTATGTGTATATTATATGTATATGTATACATTTACAGTGTGTGTGTGTGGTGTGTGTGTGTGTGTGTGTGTGTGTGTGTGTGTGTGTGTGTGTGTGTGTGTGTGTGTGTGTGTGTGCATGTGCTTACCTTTCGCGCACACTTGCATGTGCATAAATATATATATGTACACATGTATATGTATCTGGATATGCATATATGAATTTATATAATGTGTATATGAATTTGTATAATGTATATATGAATTTGTATAATGTATATATGAATTTGTGTATATATATGAATTTGTGTATGTAAATGAATGGGTTTTTATATATATATATATATATATATATAATCATAATGTATATGTATAAATAAATATGTATGTATATGTAATGTAAGTGTAAGCAGAGATGAGTTTAGGACTGATTGATTTATAAAGTATCTTCTGATATATTACCATTGTTTCTAAATTACTTTAGATAATAGGAAAAAAAAAAAAAAGAATGAAATTATTCACTTTTCTCTTCGCTTCAAGTGAGTAAGTTTCTCAATTTGTTGCACATGATTGTTACAGGGGCATTTAGCTGATGGTAAAGATTTTTTTCCCTGAGCCCAGGGATCAAGATTGTCTTTAAGTTTTGTGTGGCTTTGATAATGTTCTTAAGTCCTGCACTGTGCATCCTCATGCAGAGAGCAGACCTTCAAAGTTTTATTACATTTAGGTAAATAAAGCAATCAGAAACGGGGATGTATGGCAAACCAGACTGATATCACAGGATTGGCACTGCCTGACTCTACAAACTGCTGTTCAAATGTAGTGAGCCTGTGATTCAGTCAACTTAGTGGTTAGGCACTGCTGGTGGTTGTAGTTAATCATCACTTCTCAAGATTATATTTGTAAAAAATTAAATTAAAAATTGTTTAGGAAGTATGAAAAGCCATGAGTAGGTCTAATCATACTACACAAAGATTTGTAATAACGATTACACTGTTCATACTCCAGGCTTTACATCATTATGTAAGGAAAATAAAAGATGTGCCTCTAGCAATATTCTCCTGTGATAACAATCAAGTGATGGTTTTGGCAATTACAAAACAAGACAATCGTTTCAGTTTTGAGTATGTACTTGATAGAGGAATGGACATTTTAGTTAGTTAATTGTATATTTACTTATTGACATCAGTGAACCTTGTAGCAGGAGAGCTTGATTGATAAAGTTGTGAATTCTGTAGGCATGATAAAACTATTTGAATTGTAATGTATGCCAAGTCAGTGTCTGTTAATTTTTTAAATATTGATGATTAGTTTGTATGATATTGAATGCATTTTCAAAATCCTGGTGTTATCAGAGTTCAGTATCTTAGCACAGGAAAGTCATGCTTTCTCATAATTAGGACTAGCAAATGGTGGTCTAAGAAAATTGTGAAATGAAGTTAAAAATTGGTGGTCAGAGTTGTGTAAGGATGAGGGAAAGGTAAGGCATGGTTAATTGTCTTTGAAGGTGGGAAATTTACTTCCATAAATATAGTGACTTCTGTATGTTTATTTTTGTAGAATGCATATTTGTGGTGATATTTTAATGATGCAGGATTTAAGCACTTGGTCTTTATTCTTGATAAAACTGTCTGTTTGATTTCCATATTTATATAATTAAAAGTTACTTCTTTACTTTAGCAGGAAGTTAGGCAAATTGTCAATGGCTATATTAACTTTATATATATATATATTTTTTTTTTATGAGTAGGCTTATGGATCTGAATGATTTTCTCATAATTTAAACTACTTAGTAACTTGTTTCATCAGCTGATAATGGAAGTTCCAAAAGAATTGAGAACAAAACTCTTCATACTGAATCATTCAGACTTTCTAAAAGATACATGCTAAGGAATCTCATTAACAATTTTTTCATCAGTTATGGTTTTGAATCAGAAATACTAGTCAGGTAGATCATTTTCTTTTAGGTTGATTATTATAGTATATATGAATTCCTGCCTTTTGATAGTCATAAGTATTCCAAACATGAATAAATGATGTAAGAGGTATGGTTATTATTGTAGTCATCCTAGGCTTTTTCAGTAACTATTCATGAAGCATTGTGTATGGAGTTAGCTTTGTTTATTGTGCCTTCGGGCTTAAAGACTGGACTGGGTTTAATTTTTTATTAATCAGTCGCTTCAATTAACAGATTGTGACAGTGTGACATCAATGCTCAAGAAAGTCAACATATTTCAAGTAAGCTAAGAATCAGTTTAGACTTGAGATTGAAAGTTTTGAGGAAATGTGTTATTTTACATTTTATATCTAACAAGTATTCCTCTAAATATGCATATATAAAAATCAAAGTGCAAATGGATTAGGTTGCATAATCTTGTGTTTTAAGTTGATTCAAGATCTATTACAAGAAAGAGTTACAGGATATGTCTAGGTTAGCTTTTAAGTGCCGGTGTCTAGTTGGATAGAAATGTACTGGTTTAATTATAAAAGATATTATAAAGCCCCATGAGAGTT
>NC_051398.1:5891017-5896017 GCF_015228065.2 Penaeus monodon | reverse complement strand
TGATTTGTGCAAATGAACTGTTGAGGAGATCTGATGACCATTTCCACTGAATCTTTGTGATAGGCCCAATAGCAGGGGAGGGCATGAAGTATATTAGGGAAATTACAGGGTAAAAGAGGCTGAAGTAGAATGAATATAGAATTAATATGGGCAGTTCTTTACAATGCTGATGCACTCCCTAAAGACCAAGTCCCAAACTCCATGTCACAAATTTTTTCAACAATTTGTTTTCATGCTCCTTGGGCCTCTGCTCCTCAGTATCCCCCAGCAAACATTGTTTTTATCTTGACATGTATGGCAAGATAGAGCTGAAATTCGGAAGTATTGGTTGGACTTGGCTATGAGCAGCAGTTTCCGCAATCACTTTTTGTTTGCGCTGGCATCATGTGTGTCTTGTACCAATGACTGTAACTGTTTGTCCTCTATAAATTTGCCTTAGCTTAGGCATCCATACTGTAAGTATGCATAAAAGCACCATAAAAAGTGCATGAAATCAGAAACTCTCATGACATGCCAACCATCATAGGAAGTCTTTGGGCTCTGGTTGTCCACCTACCTAACTAGACCTTGTATTGTATACATTATACTCTTGCCATTTATTCCATGGATCCCTATGTGTACCTACCTATTTATTATTTACACAATGTGCTCTAGCCATATAATTATTTGCTCTTGGAAGACTATGTACCTTTATATAGCAAAATATGGGGCACTTGATACATTTGGATCTCAAACTTTCATGGTTACTAATATCTATTCCTTCTTTATAATCACTATATTGTCTTAAGAATTGAAACAACACTGAAAACAAAGCATTTCTTGCCTGCATTTATCAAGAAATGGAGTCTTCCAGTGCTGTGAAAAATCCTAGTCATGAAAATGCACATGTTTAGAAGACTATTGTAAAGAACTAAATCTATGGTAAAATGTGTTTAAAAAGTATCATAACATTAAAAAAATATTTAAATGCATAGATGTGGAAAAACATATATATATTGATCATTTCCAAGTAATCCTTTTCACAAGCATGTGGTAATACTTGAACTACTTGAAATATCTTGATAATGACATGAGGTCAATTCGCAATGTAAACAAGATGTTCACTTACATATAACACCTTTGAATATTGTCATAAAAGAAATGTTTTGTATTGTATCATTCTATTATTTCCAACTATATATTGTCCCAGTTTTCATTGGTTATCAACTATAGGCAAATTAACATCCAGGATTTTTACATTATTTTCTGGAAGTTAGATAATTTACATAACCTTAATAAGTTATGAAAAATATAATGACACCATCATAAGGGAAGTTCTTAGGACAATCCCTTATTTTCAGACACATTTCAGACACCTGAAATGGAAAGCTGGACTGGCCTTGTGCACAAATCAGGCAATGGTGGTGACTGGCTGATGGGAGCGAGATGCCAGTCCGGCTTTCCGTTTAATTAAGGGATCTGAAGTTACTGAATGTAAGTAAATGTCACAAGTAGACGAAAAATTATACTGATATATGAAATAGTCTGTGCAGGCAGAAAATAAAGTAAACTGAGGAAAATATGTTGCGACCCCTGCTGCACAGATTAAGACCATAGTGATTGGGTGGGATTGGGGCTAATCTCTTGGGTTAGGAAGAATTTTGGATCATATGATGATGTTTGTGGATTCCCAAGGCAAGAGTAATGGGGACTTGGTCTCAGAGGGGAGTTTTCACTTTGTAAACAGTAAAGGTGAAAGCTGCTGTGAGTATTATTTGTAGGATAGTTTAAACTGAGGTTAAAGTATAGATCAACTCGCACCATATTTTAGAGACAGTGATATATTCACATTCCTTGTTAATGTAATTAATTGAATGAAAGTTGAAAAAAATGTTCATTCACATAGTTTTCCCAGGATATAGATATTTATTGAAACTCAGTTTTTTTTTTTTTTTTTTTTTTTTTTTTTATATATACATACACACACACACACACACCAGCTAAGGAATTATGGTAATCAATAGGAAGGTATTTTTATATGTAGTAATCATTGTGGGAGTGTGTGTGTGTTTAGATCATGTTTATTAGTTCATTTGATATCATGACTTAGTCTTTGACAGAATTGGTCCTGTTTTAAAGTTTTACTCAAATGATATTATTGTCTAACATGTATACTGACAATGCTTCTCACAGATTAGGATATCATGAAATACACAGTGTTAAGGCCAAGGTACCTTTGAAAAAATACTGGGAATGAATTATATCAAAATGACAAAAATAATGATACATATATCTTGATGGGTGTTAAGTCCATTATCACTCCTGTATGATGGTTTCATCAAGGTATGAAAGCTAGTTTAGCATTGACATTGACTACTTGTTAAGGAAATTGTTAATTCTTTGTAAAACCAGTGTGTCTATTTCCAGTTCAAAATGCAGTACCTAATGGAAGACAACTGGATGGGTTCCAAATTTTAACCTCTTTGTGTTTGTGTGTGTGTGTTTGAATGTGCACATTTTTTAAATATTATATATATGTATATGTATGTATAGTTGTATACATTTATATTTGTTGTATATATTTTAATATATATATATATATATATATATATATATTTAAATAATAAATATATATACGTATAAATATAAATATATATACATTTTATATATATATATATATATATATATATATATTTAAATATATATATATATATATATATATATATATATTAAAATATATACAACAAATATAAATGTATACAACTATACATACATATACATATATATAATATTTAAAAAATGTGCACATTCAAACACACACACACAAACACAAAGAGGTTAAAATTTGGAACCCATCCAGTTGTCTTCCATTAGGTACTGCATTTTGAACTGGAAATAGACACACTGGTTTTACAAAGAATTAACAATTTCCTTAACAAGTAGTCAATGTCAATGCTAAACTAGCTTTCATACCTTGATGAAACCATCATACAGGAGTGATAATGGACTTAACACCATCAGATATATGTATCATTATTTTGTCATTTTGATATAATTCATTCCAGTATTTTTTCAAAGGTACCTGGCCTTAACACTGTGTATTTCATGATATCCTAATCTGTGAGAAGCATTGTCAGTATACATGTTAGACAATAATATCATTTGAGTAAAACTTTAAAACAGGACCAATTCTGTCAAAGACTAAGTCATGATATCAAATGAACTAATAAACATGATCTAAACACACACACACTCCCACAATGATTACTACATATAAAAATACCTTCCTATTGATTACCATAATTCCTTAGCTGGTGTGTGTGTGTGTGTGTATGTATATATAAAAAAAAAAAAAAAAAAAAAAAAAAAAAACTGAGTTTCAATAAATATCTATATCCTGGGAAAACTATGTGAATGAACATTTTTTTCAACTTTCATTCAATTAATTACATTAACAAGGAATGTGAATATATCACTGTCTCTAAAATATGGTGCGAGTTGATCTATACTTTAACCTCAGTTTAAACTATCCTACAAATAATACTCACAGCAGCTTTCACCTTTACTGTTTACAAAGTGAAAACTCCCCTCTGAGACCAAGTCCCCATTACTCTTGCCTTGGGAATCCACAAACATCATCATATGATCCAAAATTCTTCCTAACCCAAGAGATTAGCCCCAATCCCACCCAATCACTATGGTCTTAATCTGTGCAGCAGGGGTCGCAACATATTTTCCTCAGTTTACTTTATTTTCTGCCTGCACAGACTATTTCATATATCAGTATAATTTTTCGTCTACTTGTGACATTTACTTACATTCAGTAACTTCAGATCCCTTAATTAAACGGAAAGCCGGACTGGCATCTCGCTCCCATCAGCCAGTCACCACCATTGCCTGATTTGTGCACAAGGCCAGTCCAGCTTTCCATTTCAGGTGTCTGAAATGTGTCTGAAAATAAGGGATTGTCCTAAGAACTTCCCTTATGATGGTGTCATTATATTTTTCATAACTTATTAAGGTTATGTAAATTATCTAACTTCCAGAAAATAATGTAAAAATCCTGGATGTTAATTTGCCTATAGTTGATAACCAATGAAAACTGGGACAATATATAGTTGGAAATAATAGAATGATACAATACAAAACATTTCTTTTATGACAATATTCAAAGGTGTTATATGTAAGTGAACATCTTGTTTACATTGCGAATTGACCTCATGTCATTATCAAGATATTTCAAGTAGTTCAAGTATTACCACATGCTTGTGAAAAGGATTACTTGGAAATGATCAATATATATATATGTTTTTCCACATCTATGCATTTAAATATTTTTTTAATGTTATGATACTTTTTAAACACATTTTACCATAGATTTAGTTCTTTACAATAGTCTTCTAAACATGTGCATTTTCATGACTAGGATTTTTCACAGCACTGGAAGACTCCATTTCTTGATAAATGCAGGCAAGAAATGCTTTGTTTTCAGTGTTGTTTCAATTCTTAAGACAATATAGTGATTATAAAGAAGGAATAGATATTAGTAACCATGAAAGTTTGAGATCCAAATGTATCAAGTGCCCCATATTTTGCTATATAAAGGTACATAGTCTTCCAAGAGCAAATAATTATATGGCTAGAGCACATTGTGTAAATAATAAATAGGTAGGTACACATAGGGATCCATGGAATAAATGGCAAGAGTATAATGTATACAATACAAGGTCTAGTTAGGTAGGTGGACAACCAGAGCCCAAAGACTTCCTATGATGGTTGGCATGTCATGAGAGTTTCTGATTTCATGCACTTTTTATGGTGCTTTTATGCATACTTACAGTATGGATGCCTAAGCTAAGGCAAATTTATAGAGGACAAACAGTTACAGTCATTGGTACAAGACACACATGATGCCAGCGCAAACAAAAAGTGATTGCGGAAACTGCTGCTCATAGCCAAGTCCAACCAATACTTCCGAATTTCAGCTCTATCTTGCCATACATGTCAAGATAAAAACAATG
>NC_051398.1:5866017-5883517 GCF_015228065.2 Penaeus monodon | reverse complement strand
AGGTCAGGGGGAATGGTACCAGACTGCCAAATGGCAGTCAGGACTGTATGCAGGCCCCGAACCATAGGTTCACCCCCAGCCTTTAGCAGTTCAGCAGGGATATCACATATGCCTGCAGCTTTCCCAGTCTTCAGCTTGGAAATCCGTTTCAGAAGAATGTGGGTGAGAACCTTGCCTGGTATGCTGAGCAGTGTAATGCCACGGTAGTTGCTACAATCCCAACGATCCCTTTTCCCCTTCCAGAGAGGGATGACTACGCCCCTCAGCAGGTCAGGGGGAATGGTACCAGACTGCCAAATGGCAGTCAGGACTGTATGCAGGCCCCGAACCATAGGTTCACCCCCAGCCTTTAGCAGTTCAGCAGGGATATCACATATGCCTACAGCTTTCCCACTCTTCAGCTTGGAAATCGCCAGCCTAACCTCTGTTAGAGTAGGAGGTTCCTCGCTGATGGGTGGGTCCGGCACAGGCACTGCAACATCTCTTGCCTCCAAGCTAACTGTTGGACAGTCCATCTGGTACAATTGTTCAAAATACTCAATGTTCACGAACCCCAACATGATCTGAGATGATCCGTCCATCCGCTGATCGGACTGCAGTCATCTGTGAGGAGGGCTTAGGGTTCAGTTTTCTCAGGGCTTGGTAGGCAGGGCGAAGGTCATTTACCAAGAAATGGCCTTTGACCTCCTCAGCAAGATTCCTGATGAACTGTTCCTTGTCCCTTCTCAGCAGTGTCCGAGCCCTACGCACCATGGAACGACACAAGACTTGATTCCCATTCAGCCGAGCCTTGCAACATGCTTCAGTGGCCTCTATTGCCTCCAGGGAGATGGAATTCTGCCTTGTCCTTGGGCGTACGCCAATGGACTCCTGAGCTGCTTCGAGTGTTACGCGCTTGAAGAACTCCCACAGAGCAACTGGGTCCGTCAGGTTGCTGGGTTCTGTGAATCAGTCAGAGACTGCCATGGCAAACCCACAGGCACACTCCTCCTCCCTTAGTCTGTCCAAGTGAAACACCTTAGGGTGGCCACTGGAGGGACGGGGAGTTTTGAAGTGGACCCGCAGGGTAGCCACAACCAGCCTATGGTCGGTGCCACAGTTCTCGGCACTCCGGTAAACCCTGCAGTTCTGGAGGATCCTCCATTGCGTTCTAGCAAGAATGTTGTCGATCTCCTTGGCCACTGTACCTGTATCGCTGTACCAAGTCCAGCGATGCGGGTTGGAGCGCTGGTACCAGGAGCAGAGATCCTCATTTTCTGGGACCTAGCAAAGTCCCAGAGAAGGAGGCTATTCTCGCTGCTGGGATCAGCTCCCGAGCCATGGGGGCCGACAGACATCTCGTAGCCACCTTGGTCACAGCCGGATACCGCATTGAAGTCGCCCAGAACAATGCGAATATCTTGCCGGGGGCAATCGTCTGCCACAGATGCGAGTTTGGCGTAGAACGCCTCTTTCACATCGATTTTATATACATCGGTATATACAGTCTCAATGCCAATTCCGCTCATCAAACGGTGTCACCTCAACTACCGCGGGCTGAAGTCGACTGGAGATGGCTATGGCTACACCCTGGAGGTGGTGACCATCGCTGCGGCCCGACCAGTAGTAGGTGTAACCATCCACACTGATCGTGCCGCTACCAGGTCTTCTCACCTCTGACAGGGCAGCCACCTCAACTCCCAGTCGCTTCAATTCCCGCGATAGCAGAGGTAACCGCTCATCCTGCCGCAAGGACCGGATGTTCCATGTGCCTACCCGGAAAGCACGCCTGAGATTAAGCCTCGGGTGGTCACTCCGGGTGCACGCCACCTCTGCTGCCCCCGCCGACACAGCCCCAAATAAAGGGGGTCGGCAGGCTGTGGGACTGCGTTGCCCTAGGTATATACTTGTCCACTACCTCAAACACTTCGCCTTGTACAGGTATCTGTTAGAAATGAACTCTACTGTTGAGCAGAAGTCTTTTTCTTGTTCTTCCAAAGTCCGACTTTCAGACTTTCTCTAATCAAATCGTTTATTAGTTACTGCATGTCATTTATAGATTTACTGAAGAGAACACTATCATCTGCAAATCTTAGATTGTTTAGGTATTTGTGAGATGATATCAACCTGTCTAACACCTTTCTTAATTGGTATTTATCTGTTTCCGTGTGGAGCTTGCAGGTTGATGTCCCATCTTCGCATATATATCTTCCAATATTTTACAGTATACCTCCTCTACTCCCTGTCTTTGAATAGCTTCTAGTATTGCTGGTATTTGTACAGAGTCACATGCCTTTTCGTATCTGATGAATGCCATACACAGGGGTTTCTATATTAGTTTTTTTTTTTTCGGTGAGAGTGAATGTGGTCTGTTGTTGAGAATTCACTGCGGAAGGCTGTCAGAGATACGAGTTGTGATGACTTTTGCACAGTTTGTAAGTAACTGAAAGGAGGCTTATGGGTCGGTAGTTTTTTAGTTCCTTTCTCTCTCCATTTTTATGTATCAAATTAATTGTTGCATTTTTCCAGGCTTTCAGTGTTTTTCCCGTTGTGAAGGCATTTGTTAATTAAAAAGATTGGCTAATTTCACCTACATCTACTATGAGGTCAATACTAATTCCGTCTTCACCTGGTGTTTTCCCTCTCTTCATGCCTTTAAGTGCTCTTTTTATTTCTTCTGTTGTGATGTTAGGTACATCGCTAGTTACCGTGTTTGTTTCTATTTGTAGCTGTTCATTTGAGTTGTATAGATCCCTTTAAAAGTCTTCCACTACTCTTATGATTTCCTTCTTATTATATGTCACTTCTCCGTCTGGTTCCTTTATTGCATACATTTGATTTCTTCCTAGTCTCCTTTTAGCTATTTTCATGCTGGTACCTGAGATCACTATTTCATTTATAATTTGAGTATTGAATTTCTGTACATCTTCTCTTTTCTTTTTATTTTTTGTCTTTGTTAGTCCAGCTATTAATATCTTGTCCCTGTTTGTCAATACTTTGATGACCCTACGTTTTTGCATAAGCCCTTTAGTTTCTATCGAGAGCTTGCTGATGCTTTGTTTGGCATTCTTACTTCCTCTTCAAGTGCAGGTTCCTTTAATATGTCATTGAACTGTTGCTGAGAAGTTTGCTGAGAAGTGAATATCTGTTTTGGATATTAAGGTTAAATTCTGTTGCTCTGGCCTCCAAGGAAGCATATTTCCGTATGAGTTTGTTCCTTTCCCTTCTGAGGTGTAATTTAATTTGGCCTCTGACCATTCTATGGTCACTGCCAGCACTTACTTTATTTTTTACTATATCACTCCTGTTTGAACTTATGAAGTCAATTTCGTTTTTGAAGTCAGATGACGACTTCCATGTCCACTTCCGCTCTTGTCTTTTTCAAAGTATGAATTCATAATACTGCGTCAACGAGCCTTCGCAGAATCGATTAGCATTTGTCCCCTTTCATTCCAAGTGCCTATTCCATGGCTCCCCATGACTACGGTTTCTCCTTCTGGCTTTTCCCTTATTTTGGCATTAAAATCTCCCATTAATATTATGAAATGGGTTTTTGCTCTTGCTGGCTAAATGATCATCTTTATAGAAGATCTCTATTTCTTTATCACTGTGGCTGCAGGTTGGAGCATAGACTTGAACAATCTTTAGGTTGTTCCTATTGTTTAGTCTTGTTGTTACTGAAGCCACTCTTTTGTTTATACTACAGACTTCCACAATAGTCTCTTTTAAACGTATGTCAACTAAGAACCCTACCCCTAATTCCTGTTTGCTACCCTGGGGTTTACCTCTCCAGTAGAGTATGTGTCCATCATTTAGTATTGCTAGGCCAGTGGGTCTTTGTCTCTGTGCGAAACATGTGTTAACATGAAGGGACCTGGGCAAACATGACGCAGCTGGCTGTGAGCGGAGGAGCGGAGGAACAAACTTTGTGTTGCCCTGTTATAAGCTGTATCGTGTCGTGTGACATGCTGGTTTCCCCCCTGTATTGTGCCTATAGAAAAGTGTATGGGAAAATAACTTGTGTAAATAAAGGAAAGACTGTCATTTTGTGTTTAGTTTGTGCCCTGCCTCGCCACTTGGCGTTTCCTCTCGTGGTGTTCTGGGACGCTGTGGTGCTCGGTACCTCTTGGAGCTGTTCAGTGTTCACGACCCTGTGGATAGCACGCCGTCTGCCTAGCCTGCCTTGGTGGCAGAGAGAAGAGGCGGTCGGCGTAAACAAATGGTGTCAGGAGTGGGATTTGTGATATTTAATCAGTGAGATCGCCGATTTATCATTTTCGTCCAAAGATGGCGGCAGCCATGAGGGAGAGGAGGCTATGACTGAGGCAGGCATGGGTGAGGTGAAGCCGAGCCAGATGGACCTGATCACTGCCATGCTGGCCGGTATGAGGGAGGAAATGGCACAAAGGGCAGAAGAGCAGGCACAGAGGGCACACGAGCAGGCGCACCATCTGCAGGCAAGGAAGGCAGAGGAACAGTTCTGCCGACTTGTTGAGGTGCTACAGAGCAATCTTGCATCTGTGAAGATGGAAACTCAGCAGTACACCGACAAGGCCTGCAACAGCATGAAGAGTGAACTGATGGAGGAGGTGCAGACTCTGAAGGGCAAGGTTCAGGGCCTGAGGGAGGAAGTGAAGGAGGAAAGGCGGCGTCACGAGGTGGGTAACGTTGCAAGCAGAGAACGCAGACGAGGTTCTGGCAACAGATGCCAGAGTGTCAGATTTACCGGGGTCTGTCTGGGGTCCGTGGCAGGAAACCCCCGGGCCTCGCAGCGTCGTGTCGGAGCCAGTGGTCGCTGCAGAAGGCTGGGGACCCATCGGAACCGCGTCCTTGGGTATAGGTGGCGGCAAACTCAGACCCGGTCAACCCGCCTCGTTGCCTCCCTCCCCCCCTTTCCCTCCCCCCCGGTCGTGTTAGGTCACGGCACGTGTTCTCCACCCGGCAGCCCCGCGGCCGCCAGACTTTTCTGTGAAGCGTAAGCCAGCTGAGTACGATGGGAAAGTGGCCTGGGAGGCATATGTCGCCCAATTTGAAACACTGGCATCTGCCCAGGGCTGGAGCCAGAAAGAGGAAGGCCCTGCAGCTGGTAACAGCGCTAAGGGGCCCCGCGGTGGAAGTGTTGGGGCATCTGCCGGCATCCCAACATGCCTCTTACACCAGCGTGGCGGAGGCTTTGAAAACGCCGTTTCGGGCACCACGACCAGGCCGAGGTATATCGGGCCCGCTTGAAGAAGCGGACTCGTGAGCGTGGCGAGATACTGTCCCAGCTGGCGCAGGATATGGAGGCGCTGGTAAGGAGGTCGTACCCTGCGGCTGTGGAAGAGATGATCATGGTCCTGGCCCGCGATTTCTTTGTTGACGCTTTGCAGGACCAGCAGCTTCAAATCTACGTCAAGCAGGCACACACTGAGGACCTGCAGGTGGCGCTGGCGAGGGCCTTGGAGTTCGAGGCCTACCTGAAGGCAACCAGTGGCCTAGGGCCAACTGCTCAGCCCCGCCGTGACCTCCGGGGGCCGAAAGGCTAAAGTGGAGAAGGTAGCATTGAGGAAGGTGAGCCCGAGCACTTTCCAAGGCTTGGTGTTGGGGCTGACAGAGGGAGTGGAGAACTGGAGAGGTAGGGCACAGACGTAATCAGTGTCAGAGGGAGTGGAGAACTCGTCCTCTCAAGCAGACGGATTCTGATGCCTTCCAGCAGTGCTGCAAGGACTGTGGTAGGTATGGTCACCATCCGAGTGCATGTCCTAAGGCTAAGGAAGTGGTACAGGAGGAAAACTCTGGAGAAGGGGGCCGGAAACCCAGCCGTCCTCGGTTCCCGGGCCCCGACTTGGGTAAGCTGCCGTCGAACCAGCACGATGCAGGTGGAGGGCTCAATAGATGGGAAGCCATGCCGCCTGACAGTGGACACTGGGGCTGAGAAGACCCTAGTGCGGCCTGATATGTTGGCCACTATGCAATTTCCAGACGCACCACAGAGACTGTGTGGTGTCACAGGGCATTGTGTGCAGCTCAAGGGGCCAGTGGAGGCTCGTATTGGCGTGGGCAGCACGGTGCAGCGGCTGCCGGTGTATGTGGCCGATCTGGACGAGCACTGCTTGCTGGGCCTTGACTACCTGACGCAGAGTAAGGCGTGTGTCGACCTTCGACGGAAGCTGGTGAGGGTGCATGGTGAAGATGTGCCCTTGCTTCTAGAGACTGGCTGCGCAGAGGTAGTTACAGCTGAGCGACTGCACCTTGCCTCCAGGACAGAGTCTAGAATCCGGTGTCGACTATCAAGAGTGATGCGTGGAGTAGAGGGCCTCGTGGAGCCCATTCAAAACCTGCAGCTGGCTGATGGCGTAGCGGTTGGGCGGAGCCTTGTTGGACCAGGGAAGGGTTTAGTTACAGTGTTGGTAGCTAACTTCTCCGATAAGGCCCAGAAGGTGCCAGCTGGTGCAAAGCTGGGCACTTGTGAGGAAGTGGAGCATCCAGAAGAGTCGTCGGGGAGCAAGGAGTTGGTTGCCTGACTTCCTCGAGGACTTGGCGCACCGAAGCGCCACTAACCTGGCGGAGGTGCACCGACGAGTTCGTGGCGAGCTCAATGTAGCCGGCCATGCATGAGGGAGACCTATGACCGGCGCATGAGGGAAGTGAGGTACAAACATAGGTGACGGAGTGTGGCTGCATAACCCGCGGTTGGAAGCGAGGGCTCTCGCCGAAGCTACAGAACCCCTGGGAAGGGCCGTACACAGTGGTAGCGGCCCTCTCTGATGTCACCTATCGAATTCGCAGAGGGCGAAAACGACCGTCTGTTGTCCACGTGGACCGGCTGTGGCGTTACCATGGGCCAGGAAACTACTCCTGGGGCCATGGTGAAAAAGAAGATGAAGTTAGCCCCAGTAGCGGCGATGAGGACGTGGCAGACGCTGACCGAGATGAGGACGAGCATTTGGACGGTGAGGGCGATGCAGCAGACGTCAATGGTGACCATGAGCCAGGTCTTGGGACAGGAGATACCCCTCTGGGTGCCACTGCCAATCTACCGCCGCCCACACCTCCTCCAGAGCGACCCCAACGAGAGCGAAGAAAGCCGCGCTGGATGGAAAGATTTTTTGTGTTTCTGAGAACTGATTTTATTTAAATTTTCTGTAGTTTGTTTCAGGTTTAGATATGTCAGAGCAGACGGGTCGTCTGCTTGATAGGGGGGGGATAGTGCTATGCCAGTGGGTCTTTGTCTCTGTGCGAAACATGTGTTAACATGAAGGGACCTGGGCAAACATGACGCAGCTGGCTGTGAGCGGAGGAGCGGAGGAACAAGCAGAGAGACGCGGTTGGGTGCTGCTCCTGTGAAGACCTCGTGTGTGCCTTTGTGACCTGATAAACTTTGTGTTGCCCTGTTATAAGCTGTATCGTGCCGTGTGAACATGCTGGTTTCCCCCCTGTATTGTGCCTATAGAAAAGTGTACGGGTAAATAACTTGTGTAAATAAAGGAAAGACTGTCATTTTGTGTTTAGTTTGTGCCCTGCCCCCGCCACTTGGCGTTTCCTCTCGTGGTGTTCTGGGACGCTGTGGTGCTCGGTACCTCTTGGAGCTGTTCAGTGTTCACGACCCTGTGGATAGCACGCCGTCTGCCTAGCCTGCCTTGGTGGCAGAGAGAAGAGGTTGGGGGCGGCGTAACAGTATTTTCTGTTCTTCACCTATTTCTTCTAACTTCACAGAGTCCTATAACATCCCACTTGAAAGGGGATTCCTGAAGTAATGATAACAAATCGGATTCAGTTCTCTTTGTCCTTATATTATATGTGCAAAGGTAGATCAACGTGGGGCAACCTGTTTTTAATTGGAAATTTCAAGCACCTTCAGCTCCGAAGTGAAACCTGGCCCTGTCTGTATGGACTTATGAACAGCATTGCATGGTTACACCACAGTATACTCCCGTAAGCATGGGCTTGAGTATCAGAGGAGCATATATGTGTGATTAGATTTTATACACTTATCTCATTTATGTGTATGTACACCTAGTGCAGACATAGTTGTTCACCCGCAAATCTTTCAGTATGTTCATATGGACCCTCCCTGATCGGCCCTCCGGTTTCATACCCGGAGTGACCTAGGTTGGAGGCCCAGTCAGAAAGGGTTGTTATATATCTGTATCAATGCGGCATTGCATTATTGCACAGTAACAAACACACAAACACAAACGTGAAACACAAAAATGAAAAGGTAAAACAGTCACAATAAGAAATTAAATTAAATCATAATGTTTCGATGTTGTCGAGTTCCTCATCTGACGAATAATGATCCGAAATTGAAGGCCTTTCCACTTAAGCTGGTGAACTTCATCACGTAATTAAATAAAACATGCATTTGATTCTCTGGCATACCTCTATATATCCATTTCGGTTAATTATTCGTCTGATGAAGAAATACTGAAGAGGACGAAACGTTACAATTGAGTTTCACTTCTTTGTGTGGTTGTTTTCTTTTTCACACACACACACATTTATATGAATACAAACACAGTAATGTGTACATGAAGATGAAAGGGAAAACATCTATATGTATACACACATATATGTAGATATTTATATATGTGTACACACACACACACACACACACACACACACACACACACACACACACACACACACACACCACACACACACACACATATATCTATCTATCTATATATATATATATATATATATAAAATATATATATATATATATATATATATATATATATATATATATATATTATATATATATATATACACGTAAATTGCGGCAATGGATGATTTGCGCCGGACTATCGGGCGAACGGCTCTTTCGATGCCGGCCTGGATGCCGAAAACGAAATATCCCCAAATGGAGTGTCCAACTCGGTGCAACTTGGTGCAACCTGATGGGCCATCCTGAGTGGCCACCATCTTTCACCTGCTAGAAGCTGAACATGATTAGAGATAAGATTTGATTAAGATTTGATTTCATTACCACTTGTTGGCAGTTCGTTTGGTACTGAATTTAACAAGTTGGATAATTTCCCCATCAGACACTTTCACAGAGCCATGAGCTGTGTTTCTAATACTTTTGGCACACTCTTAAACGGTCTTGACTCATTAATCAGAACATTTGATAACACATTTTCATTAATTGAGAAGTTTAAGCAAGAACCCTCAACATAATATGTTCTCCCCCGTTTATAAGAGTGTCTCACATTGATAACCTCTTCTACCTCTCCTGGGTTTTGTGCCAAGTTTTCAATGATCTTCTATCCAAATATAATGAAGGATCTTTCTCTGCGTGCCTGTAAAGAGCAAATATTGATTTAGTCTCCAAGTAACTAAGGCCCGACATGTCTAATTTTCAAGTGAAAATTCTTTGAAGGTAGTCTAGAAATATCATGTTTTTTGCGATTCCACTTATATGTAAAATTTGAAGCCATTAGTGTTTTCCATTGGGACAGTAGGTGTTCTGAATATATTGTCTGAAAAAGATCTCATCAACCATTCACGCATAAATTTTCCTTTGTTGACGTCTGCTCACTGTAATGACTGATTGATTTATTATTCAAAATTATCTGCCGCATTAACAGCTAAAGTCATTAGTGGCGAATACCTTGTTAGATAGAAATATTAAAATATTTAAAACTTTAAAAATCTATCAATAAATATCTTACAAATAACAATAGATATATTAAAAAAGCGTAAATATATAAATGTATAAAATTATTGTATAATTACATTTCATTGAAAATATTAGTCACCTAAGGAAACTAATATGACCCTCTATGTCACAATCCTCCCCCAATACATTTTTCAGTGTATATGGGGGAGACAAGTACATGTCTTTGGTCTGAGAATATTGCACATCTTTCCACTACATATGCGACCATTAATGGCTCTTGGCATCCCTCACAAAGTGCTTCACTTTTAGCCTCCACCTAACGGAAGCGGCCTGGCCACGGTGAGGGGGCTTGATGTCCCAATGATCTGGTGAGCCGGACCAGAGGGCTACCCATACTGGAGGGGTCATCAGTGAGGGATGAGACAAAATGGCTTCCTGGTGCACCAAGGCCTATGAGATTGATTCATTGATTATTTCAAATTATCTGCCACGTCAACAGCTAAGGTCATTAGCGGTGAACACCTTGTTAAATAGAAATATGAATATATTTCAAACTTTAGAAATCTGTCAATAAATATCTTACAAATAACAATAAATATATTAAAAATCAAAGCATAAATATTATGCTCTAAGTGTATAAAATTATTGCATATATATTATGCATAAATAAATTATATTAACCTCCCTATGGAAACTAATAAGACCTTCTATGTCACAATCCTCCCCCATACAAGTACATACGTCTTTGGTCTGAGAATGTTGCACATCTTTCCACTACATGTGCGACCGTTAATAGCACTTGACATCCCTCACACAGTGCTTGACTTTTAGCCATCATCGATCCATGAGTCATTCTTGTGTGCCCGATTTTTAGTCTTAATAAAACTTCTACTTTTCGGTTTGGGTGGATGCTGGTCACCCAACTGCCAAGGTCATCTTTAATCTCTCGCAGTTTGTTTCTAGAGGTATGCCTCCAAACCCTGATGCTGGGTTTCAGGTCCGTGTGTGGGAGAGGAAAACGAGCATCACAGGGCTGAGTGGCAGCTGCCTTGGCTTTCTGATCAGCTCGCTCACTCCCACTGATACCAACATGTGCTAGCACCCAACATAGAGTTATCTTTATACATGTTGACATCAGTGCAAGCCAATCTTGAATCTCCGTCACTACTGGATGTGTGAGTTTAAGCTCTTGATTGCTTGCAAGGCACTTTGAGAGTCACAATATATTACAAAAGAATGGTTCATAAGATCTCATCTTAACTGCCGCAAGGATGGCATATAACTCTGCAGTGAAGATCGAGGCTGCTAGAGAAAGACTGCCAGATGCAGTCTTCCTTCTGCTCACTGCTGCAAAGCCCACACCATTTTCAGACTTTGAACTATCTGTATATATTGCATCTGATCCTTGGTACTTAGAAATGTTCTGAAGCAATCTCTCTCTGACTTCTGCTTCAGACCTCTCCCCTTTCTCAATTCCGACCAAATCTAGCTCGACTAGATGAGTCCAAGGGGGGAATTGGGGAATCCCAACAGCCAGAACCATAGTGAGATTTAAATTTAGATCTTCCACAAGGTTCCTCATTCTCCTACCATTGGATCGGCTATCCTCAAGGGGGTGGAAAAGTCTGGATTTTAGGAGATCCTGGGAAACCCTTGTAGTCTCGGTAGTGTAATGAAAGAGGTGGTTCTCCACTCTCAGCATACATACCTGTGGAGTATAGGGTGAAGACCTGAAAGCCCAGTACAGATTCTGAGAGCTTCATTATGAACCGTCCAACATCTGGAGAACTAGGAGTTGCAGATGAATAAGCCTCACATTCATAGTCAAGCTACTATGAATAAGCTCTCGGTAAAACCGTAGAAGCGTTGGCGGTCTGCACCCCAAGATAAATGTGAAGAACCGCAAAATACTAAGCGCTTTGTAGCCTCACTTTAAACTTTTGATGAGAGGCACCATGTAAACCTTAAGTCAAATTAAATCCAAGTACTTCAATCTTGGGCAAATTGGCCAGTGGGTTTGCTCCTAAATAGAGGAAAGGATGGAACTTTCCTCGTTTGTGGAATCAAAGGTTCAAAGAAGACTACTATCATGTGACGACGCTGTGCAAAGGAATTTTGTATAGCATTTCCATCCTCACACATGCATCTGTGGTCGATCTCAATTTTCTAAAAACATATTTTATGGGGTCAATACGTTCTCCTTTTCTAGCAGTCAACTCTACCTAGTCCATCTCCTTGTGGCAAAAATGTGCAAGTTGTATGGAAGTTCTGCTGCAGTCCTACTGAAGAATGACCTGGGTGTCCCTTTCCCGTTCAGCCCGAAGAGTGGGAAAGAAACGGGCAGTGTAAGATGCTCCAGAGGAAATCTCGGCCATAGATTTTGCTAGCTCATTTGCCAACATTTTTTTTGTCTGTGATGATTATGCATCTATCTTCAGAGCAGGTTGTGACATGCATTGTGCTCATTCCAGCAATCTTACGCACCTTGTCCCACACCTATGTTAAGGGGTCCCAAATGAATTGAGGAGACATGCTGTCACCACAACATCCGTCTAGCCCCCTTTAGCCATTTTGCCTGGCTTTGGCTTGTGTCTTTTTGTTTCAACTTCCTTAAGCACTTTTCTTGCTCTGACAGCTTGTTGGCATTCATCAGACAACCATGGGTACCGGATATCGAGGTAATGCCCGCTACTTTTGGGAATGGATGCTTCTGCTGCAAAGGTGAAAAATTTGTGATGTGAAGTGATTAACCCATCTTGAACACACTGGAAAATCATCACAGACCTTGCCCCAAAACTGCAATTGATCTAAAAAGAATTCAGTCCGCATGTTCCAAGTTGCCATACTCTGCACTCCATTACTTGCGAAATAAACCAATTTACCCCCTGGAAAAGTATTGGAAAGTGGTCCACTTCCATGTAAATCTTCCATGACCTTCCAAGTGAAGTTCAATTGTGAATCAGGTGAGCCTATTGATAGGGCTATATATTGGGGAATGTCCCAGTTTGAATTTGGAAATGTGTCACTGTTCAGTAAAACTTCATCTACCCTTAAGAACAAGGACTCCAAGGCCCTTCTTCGGGGTTGCAAAAGTGTCCTCCCCAGTGGTGTGCCAACCATTGAAAATTCCCAAAGAGTAGAAATGGATGTGGCAACTGCTCAAGTAGATTTTCCAAATCATTTAGTTGAAATTATGTGGAGGAAGGTAGATGGATGCAACTGTGTAAGTTCGTGTCAAGCCTATTCTTAAAGCCTACACTGCAGTGGTTGTCTGCAGGTGGATGGCCCTGGAAGGGAATATCCTGACGTATTTCCTCACTGCTGCTCCTCCATGAGATCCATTGTCAAAAGTCCCATAATGGGCTTGAACTTGGAATCCTCTCAGGAAAATGGGACGATTTTCCCTGGTCATACTCTCTTGTAGGCATACACAAACTGCATTGCATGAAGCTATCAGATGTTGCGCTCTTCCCATTTTGCACCTGTGGTCAAAGGTTGCCCCCCACCATTAGGCTGCCCTTTCCAGGGTCCTGGATATACTTTTTAAGCGGTTGGTTTACCTGTGACTAGTTCCACAGGCTTCCTTTTGACAGGCCAGGGTTTCTTGCCTGGCCAAAGGATGAGACCTGAGCCTTTGCTTCGAGGGCAAATTTTGTCTAGCAGCAGAGGCCCCTGTGATGTTGGGAGCCTGGGGCTGTCAACCGTTGAGGCCCCCTGGAGCCCTTCCTGATGGCTCCAAAGACCCCACCTGTGCGGAGTCTTTGGAACAGCTCAGGATTACTTTGCCTGGACAAAGGGTTACCCGAACCTTAGTTTCAGGGGGATTCTGCCTACAGCAGAGCCCCTTTGGATGTGGTGCAGCTGGAGCTGTCACCGTTGAGGCTCTGGAGCCTTAAATGATGGCTCCAAAGACCTTACTACTCCCTCAAAAGACCCCTTCATCCTACTCCCTCCTGGTAGAACAACCCCACCAGAGGCAGTGCAGCAATTTTGGGGTAAAGCACTGGAGGGAAGGGTTGGTGAGAAAGGAGGATGGGCTAGAACCCCAGCAAGGCCCTACCTTTGGGTGTGCAAACTGCCACACAGGCATGTTGCCCTTGCTCCTTTTTACCAATACTTCCTTTTCAAATTTGTACCTTTTTCATTGCTTTGAGAAGCTTCATGAGTTTTCTTTGCAAAAATGGAACAGCAATATTTGGACCTGGACAGGGTTTTTATCTCCTTGATAACCTGTTGTACCACACTTTACACATAATCTTCGGGTTATCCATTTTCTTTAAAAAAAAGGCAAATAGAGTTGGGCTCCATGCCCATAACAGTGGAAAAAACTGCCCTAAGGTTGGGCACATAAAGGCTTTACCTTGAGTGGTACCATGCCAACTTAACTGATTTCTAGAAGGACTAATGTGTTAAAAGTTAGTAGGAGAGCTGGGTCGACTGTTCCAAAACCCTCAACTTTCTTCTTAAAACATTTACTGCCACTACATTAAAATTCTTTAGTTCCCACTAACAGTTTCTCCTCAGAATACCTCATCAGGTCTTAGGAAAAGACAATTCCCAATACACTGATTGAGGGTTTTGTGAGAGAACATGAAACTTGACCCCAGGGATATTGCATATCGAACAAAAACGGTCACTCTCATCTGTGGCGAAACCTCAATGAGGATCATGTTGGCCATACTTCAACTATTTTCCGATGTACTTCAAAAATATACAAGATCCATGACTGATACACCATCAATGGTCTTCACACTAGGTACTTACTATATGAAATACTCTCATATTTACCAGATAAGAGATTTGCCTTAGTGGACTTGAGGGGGACTTTCCCCTTCTTTCCTGATTTGGTGGAGCCCAGGAACCATTATGATTCCCAAATTCTTGCCCTTTGGCGACCCGGAAAGGTTCCAGAGAACAACACGTGAAAATTCCAGAGGGAATGGCCAGGGATTGCATAGGTCGTCAGGGGAGAGAGCTAGATCTTTGAAAATTTGTAGTAATCATACAAACTAGAATCTTCATTTACTCACCCCCCCACCCCCCCTGGACTCCAACGAGGGGAAGCTATAGTTGGGATTCAAATTTCGCAACAGTCACAAGGGCAATAAAGGAATATACGCAGCAACACTATTGCAGTACGGATGGCAGTCACGGGACCTATGCACTACCCACAAACAGTGCCTGCTTGAAACCCCCAAGCCATATTTGACCAGCGAAGACTTGACCGGGCCCTGATCATCTAACCAGAATAGAGGACCAAAGGAGTGTGTTGCTAGCTGCGGCGCAGCGTGCTGCATGCCCCAACCCCCAGGACTTCTATCTCCTTGAATACAAAGGGTGCCATACACAACAAACACACAAGAGAGAACTCTCCCTGGTCCAAGATGAAAATGAACCAGGGGTGGGTGCACCATCCCCTCTCATAGGCCTTGTGGCCCCCAGGAAGCCATTTTGTCTCATCCTCACTGGTGACCCCTCCAGTATGGGTACCCTCTGGGCCGGCTCACCAGAAATTTATTGGACCTCAAGTCCCCCCACCGGGGGGCAAGGCATCTTCCGTAAGGGGGGAAGGCCTATGAGAGGTTCATTCCATCTTGGACCAGGGAGAACTCTCCCACGTGTATTTGCCGTGCGTGCAGGAGCCCGGAGGTTGAGGATACGCATGCTGCACCTGCAGCTAGCAAATAACCTCTTGGTCCTCTATTCTGGTTAGACGGTTGGTTGATCAGGCCCAGTCAAGTCATCGGCTGGTCAAATATGGCTAGGGTCAAGCAGGCACTTCCTCATTACCCCTGTGGGCGGTTTGGGAGGTTCTGAACCCCAACTATAGCTTCCCCTCGTTGGAGTCCATGGTGGGTGGGGAGTTGAGGTAACAAAGAATTCTAATTTGTATGAGTACTACAAATTTACAAAGATCTAGCTCTCTCCCTGACGACCATACACAATCCCCTGGCCATTCCTCTGGAATGTCACATAATGTCACTCTGGAATCTTTCCAGCTTCCAAAGGGCAACAATGGGAATCATAATGGTTCCAGGCCTCCCAAACCAGGTAAGAAGGAGAAAAGTTCTCCTCAATCAATTAAGAAATCTTACCTGGTAAATATGAAAGTATTTCATAAGCAAGTACACCATTGATGGTGTATCAGTCATAGATCTTGATATTTCTGAAGTACATCGAAAATAGTTGAAGTATGTCAACGTGATTCTCGCATCACCCACAGCAAGATGGTTGCCTAATAGTTGAGGCTTCGTCACCAGATGAGGTAACCGTCTGCATGTAATGCGACATCCTGGTGCTCAAGTTTGATGTTTTCCTCACAAAACCCTCAATCAGTGTAAGGGAATTGTCTTTTCCGAGACCTGATGAGGTATTCTGAGGAGAAACTGTTAGAGGAATAAAGAAAATTTTAAAGTTAACAGTAAAACGTTTAAAAGAAAATTGATGGGTTTGGAAAAGCGAACCAGCTCTCCTTCTAAAATTTAAATATTTTTAAGGAAAAAAGGAAACCAAGAGTAGTTTAAAGTGTTGTTTTAAACAGGTCATCCAGGAGTGACAGGCCAATATGTTTTACCCCGCAAAGAAATCTGAAGCTTTTCAAACAATGCAAAGTTCAAATTTTTAAAAAGAATATTGGTAATTTAAGGGCAAGGTGAAAGTTAGTTTTCCCAGAGGCAAAGCGATGTGCTGGGTGCTGTTTGCCACAGCCCAAGTAAGTCCCTTTGCTTCGTTTTAAAGCCCCCCTCCTCCTTCCCCCCAACCCCTTCCCCCTCTGGACAACTTACACCAAAAACATGCCATTTCCTTTAAACGTCAGTCCCCATTTGCTGAAATTATCTTGGTGAATTGTTCCACCAGAAAGGGGAGTAGGAGTGAGGGGTTATTTAGGGGACTTTCCTCCCAAGGTAAGGTTTTGGGGCCCTATTAAGGCTCCAAAGGGGGACATCCAATCTACCACATCCAAAGGGGCCTCTTTGCCTAGGCAAAGAAATCCCGAGAAGTTCAAAAAAAATCATCTCATAGTGGGGTCTTTGGAGTGTTGGAAGGGTTTCCCGGGCCCAATGGTGACAGCTCCAGCTCCACCACATCCACAAAGGGCCTTTACGCTAGACAAAAGCACCTGAAACAAATAATCAGCCGTCCGTCCCTTTGCCCAGGAAAGAAAACCGGAGGCCTGTCAAGAGGAAGCCCTGTGGGAAACTAGTTCACGGGGGAAACAACCCCTGAAAAATACTCCCAAGATCCTGGAAATCGACAGGTAAAGGTGTGGGGCCAACCCTTTTCCACAGGTGCTGCAAACACCTTTTGGGGAAAAGGTAGTTTGAAGAACTGGCTACCTAATCCCGGGGAAATTTATGAAAATGGGAGAATGCAAAACTATAGCCCCCATGTAACCCAGTTTTTGGGATGCCTTCAAAAGATTATGCCCCCGGGAAAAAAAAAACATCCAATTTCCCCTGAGAGGTTCCAAATTAAGCCATTTGGGACCTTTGATAATGGCCTCATGGGATAGCAGTAATGGAAATCACAATTCCCCCCAGGCCACCACCTGCCCCGACAACACTCCTGATGAAGGTGTGAAAAATAGGCTTGACACGGGCCTTCACTGTTGCATAAAACTACCTCCTCCCCAAAAACCAAAATAGATGATTTTGGGAAAATCTACTGAGCAGTTGCCACATCCATTTTACTCTTGGGAGATTTCAGTGGCCGGGGGATACCACTGGGGAAAACTTTTTTTAACCCTCGAGGAAGGGCCTTAGTCCTTGTTTTTTAAGGGTAGATGCAGTTTTTTCGAACAGTGACACTCTCCCCATTTTCCAAATTCAAAATGGGGCATTTCCTGGGCGTTGGCCACTGTTATAGATGAATTTCACTTGGAAGGTCATGGGAAAAAAAAGGAAAAAAAATTTAACCC
>NC_051398.1:5846988-5865917 GCF_015228065.2 Penaeus monodon | reverse complement strand
TATGCTTCCAAGTTGTACTAAGCCTTTTCAAGGTCAAAGAAGACTGCATCATGTGACGTCCTGTGCAAGAATTTAATAGCAGTTTCCATCTCACAAGTGCATCTGTGGTCGATCTCAATTTTCTAAAGCCATATTGATATGGGGTCAACACATTTTCTTTTCTAGCAGCCATTCAACCTGAAGTGGACCATTTTCTCCATCAGCTTGCAGATGCAGCTGGTGAGGGAAATTGGTCTGTAATTTCCTGGTGTGGAAGCATTTTTGCCAGGTTTAGGAACAGGAATGATTATAGCTTCTCTTCATGTGGATGGCACTGTGCCCTCCCTATAGATCCTATTGAATAGGTCTAACAGGAACTTCTGGGAGATCTCTGGTAAGTGAGAATCATTTGGTATGGAATATTGTCATTCCTGGGGCAGTCTTACGGCAGAGCTGCAAAGCAGAGTCGTATGGAAGTTCTGCTACAGTCCTACTGAAGAACGACACTGGGTGTCCGAAGAGTGGAGAATCAAGCAGTGTAAGATGCTCCAGAGGAGATCTCTGCCATGGATTTAGCTAGCTCATTTGCAACATCTTTTTGTCTGTGATGATTATGCCATCTATCTTCAGAGCAGCGTGTGACATGGATGTGCTCTTTCCAGCGATCTTATGCAACCTTGTCCCATACCCATGCTAAGGGGGTCCAGAGTTAATCGAGGAGACATACTGTCTCCACGATGTCCGTCTAGCCTCCTTAGCAGGCGCCTGGCCTTGGCTCGGGTCTTTTTGTATTGATCAAGGTACATGCTGGGGCGTCGTTTCAACTGCCTTAATGCAGCTTTCTTGCTCTGACACTTTGTTGGCATTCATCAGACCATCATGGTACTGGAGGTCGACGGTAACGTCCGCTACTTTTGGAAATGGATGCTTCTGCTGCAAGGTGAATCGTGATGTGAAGTGATTAACAGAATCTTGAATACAATGGAAATCTTTCAAGATCCTTGCAATACTGCAATTGATCTTAAAAGATTCGAGTCTGCATATTCAAGTCGCCATCTCAGCACTCCATTGGCTGGAATACCATTCACCTCCTCCAAAATTATTGGAAAGTGGTCGCTTCCATGACCTGCCAAGTGAAGTTCAACTGTGAATCAGGTGAGCCTATTGATAGGTCTATATTGGAGAATGTCCCAGTTTGAATTTGGAAATGTGTGGGAGTGTCACTGTTCAGTAAAACTGCATCTACTCTTAAGACAGGACTCCAAGGCCCTTCCTCGAGGGTTGCAAAAAGTGTCTCCCCAGAGGTGATGCCGACCATTGAAATCTCCCCAAGAGTAGAAATGGCTGTGGCACCTGCTCAAGTAGATCTTCCAATTCATTAATGTTCAGATTATGTGGAGGAAGTAGATGGATGCACAGTGTAAGGTCATGTCAAGCCTATTTTCACAGCCTTCACCTGCAGTGTTGTCTGCAGGTGGATGGCCTGGAAAGGAATATCTTGACGTACCATTACTGCTACTCCTCCATGAGGCCCATTGTCAAAGGTCCCATAATGGCTTGAACTTGGAATCCTCTCAGGGAAATCGGATGATTTTCCCTGGTCATAATCTCTTGTGGGCATGCACAAACTGGGTTACATGAAGCTATCAGATGTTGCAGTTCTTCCCATTTTGCATGAATTCCCTGACAGTTCCATTGAATTAGGTTTGCCCACACGTTTAGGCTGTCCCTTTCCAGGATCCTGTGTTCCACAGGTTTCCCTTGACAGGGTCAGGATTTCTTTGCCTAGGCAAAGGACGGACCTGAGCCTTTGCTTCATGGGCATTCTGTCTAGCAGTAGAGGCCCCTGTGGATGTTGTAGCAGCTGGAGCTTTTGGACAGGTTCAGGATTCCTTTGCCTGGGAAAAGCGCGTGCCTGAGCTTTACTCAGGGGCATTCTGCCTAGCAGCAGAGGCCCCTGTGGATGTGGTGGCAGCTGGAGCTGTCACCGTTGAGGCCTCTGGAGCCTTAAATAATGGCTCCAAAGATCTTACTTTGGGAGGAGTATCCTCAATAGACCCCTCACTCCTACTCCATTTCTGGTGGAACAACTCACCAGAGGCAGTGTCAGCAATTTGGGACTGAGGTTTAAGGGAAGTGGCAGAGTATGTGTTGTAAGAAGTATTGGAGGGCAAGGGTTGGTGGGAAGGAGGATGGGCTAGTACCGAATCAAAGGACCTACCTGGCTGTGTAAACAGCACACAGGCATGTCGCTTTGCCTCTGGAAAGCTAACTTACTCTTTGCTCCTTATTACTAGTACTTCCTTTTCAAATTTGTACCTTTTACATTGCTTTGAGAAGCTCATGAGCCTCTTTGCAGTGGTAACAACATATTGGAACTGGACAGTTGTCATCTCCTTGATGACCTGTTGTACCACACTTTGGACAACCAAGAGTATGTGTATTCTCTTTAAAACGGCAAGAGTTGGCTCCATGCCCATAACCCTGGCAGTGGAAGCACCGCATAGGGTTTGGCACATATGGCTTTACCTTAAGGTGGTACCATGCCAACTTAATCGATTCTGGAAGGACTAACGTGTTAAAAGTTAGAAGAACTGGTGTCGACTTTTCCAAAACATCAACTTTCTTCTTAAAACCTTTTACTGCACTACATTAAAATTCTCTAGTTTCTCTAACAGTTTCTCCTTAGAATACCTCATCAGGTCTTGGGAAAAGACAACTCCCTTGCACTGATTGAGGGTTTTGTGAGAACATGAAACTTGAGCCTCAGGAATGTCGCATATCGCACGTAGACGGTCATTCTCGTCTGGTGACGAAACCTCAACTATCAGTTTACCATCTCGCTGTGGGTGATGCGAGGATCATGTTGACATATTTCAACTATTTTCCGATGTACTTCAAAAATATCAAGATCCATGATTAATACACCATCAATGGTCTTCACTACTAGGTACTTACTAGAAATGCTTTCATATTTACCAGGTAAGATTTCCTTAGTGGATTGAGGAGGACTTTTCCCCTTCTTACCTGGTTTGGGAGCCCGGGAACCATTACGATTCCCATTCTTGCCCTTTGGAAGCTGGAAAGGTTCCAGAGTGACAACATACAAATTAGAATTCTTCATTTCCTCACCCATCATGGAGTCCAACGAGGGGAAGCTATAGTTGGGGCTCAAAATATCCCAACAGCCACAGGTGTAATGAGGAAATATACGCAGCCACTATTACAGTACTGATGGCAGTCACTGGACCTATGTGCTACCGACTGAATAGTGCCTGCTTGACCCTAGCCATATTTGACCGGGCCTTGATCAAGCCACTTGTCTAACCAGAATAAAGGACAAAAGAAGTGTGTTGCTAGCTGCAGGGTGCAGCATGCAGCATCACTCAACCTCCAGGACTCCTGTCTTCTGGTAATACGGGATGCCACACACGGCAAACACACGTGGGACAGTTCTCCCTGGTCCAAGATGGAATGAACCAGGGGTGGGTGCCCCTCTCTTAGGCCCTGGTGCACCAGGAAGCCATTTTGTCTCATCCCTCATTGGTGACCCCTCCAGTATGGGTAGCCCTCTGGTCCGGCTCACCAGATGATTGGGACCTCAAGCCACCCCACCACGGCAAGGCGGCTTTCGTTAGGGGGTTATAGCCAGGTGAGTCCTTTGCTTCGGTTCTAGCCCATCCTCCTTCCCAGTATCACTTTCCCTCCAATACTTCTTACACCACACACTCCCACTACCTTTAAACCTCAGTCCTCTAATGCTGAATTGCCTCTTGTTATTTGTTCCACAGGGACCTCTGCTGCTAGGCAGAATGCCCCTGAAGCAAAGGCACAGGTATGCCCTTGCCCAGGCAAAGGAATCCTAAGCCTATTCAAAAGAGTGAGGTCTTTGGAGCCTCAGGCAGGACTCTGGAGGCATCAACGGTGACAACCCCAGCTGCCACCACATCCACAGTGGCCTCCGCTGCTAGACAGAATGCTCCTAAAACAAAGGGCTCAGATCCGTTCTTTGGCCTGGCAAGAAATCCTGAGCGTGTCCAAAGGAAGCCTGTGGAAACTAGTTCCACAACCCTTCAGAAGGTACTCCCAGGATCCTGGAAAGGGACAGTTTAAAAGTGTGGGGAAGACCTTAACCACAGGTGCTACCAAACACCTCATGAAGAGGTTTTGTCAACCTGAAGAACTGGATAACCTAAACCAATGGCACTGTCAGGGAATTCATGCAAAATGGGAAGAACTGCAACATCTGATAGCTTCATGTTTGTGTATGCCTACAAGAGTTTATGACCAGGAAAATCATCCGATTTCCCTGAGAGGATTCCATTTTCAAGCCCATTATGAGACTTTTGATAATGGACCTCATGGAAGAGTACCGTGATGGTACATCAGGATATTCCCTTTCAGGCCATCCACCTGCGACGACACTGTAGATGAAGGCTGTGAAAATAGGCTTGACATGACCTTATGCTGTTGTATCCATCAACCTACCTCCACATTATCTTAACGTGGATGATTTGGAAGATCTACTTGGTCATTTGCCACATCCATTTCTACTCTTGGGAGATTTCAGTGGTCGGCATTACCTCTGGGGACACTTTTTGCAACTCTCAAAGAAGAGTCCTTGTTCTCAAGAGTAGATGCAGTTTTACTGAACAGTGACACTCTCACGTTTTTCCCATATCCAAACTGGAGGATTCTCTAATACTGACCTATCAATTGATTCACCTGACTCACAGTTGAATTTAAAGTGGCAGGTCATGGAAGCGACCACTTTCCAATACTTTTTGAGGAGGTGAATGGTATTCAGCCAATGGAGTGCAGAGAGGGCAACTTGAACATGTAAACTGGAATCATTTTAGATCAACCCTGACAGCAGGATCTATGAATGATTTCCTGTGTGTCCAAGATGCTTTTCACATCATGAATTAGTAGTATGCAGTATGTCGACCTCCAGTACCATGGTTAAAACAATGCCCCAGCAATGTAACATTGATCCATTATAAAAAACAAAACAAAAAAAAAAAACAATGCAAGGCCAGGCAAATGTTAAAGGAGGCTCTGAGACCCCCTTAGCATGGGTATGGGACAAGGTGCATAAGATCGCTTCCATGTCACCACATGCTCTGAAGATAGATGGTATAATCCTCACAGACAGAACTAGCTAAATCCATGGCAGAGATCTTCTCTGAGGTATCTTACACTGCCTGATTCTCTACTGTTCAGTCTGAACAGGAATGACACCCAGTGTCGTTTCTTCAGTAGGACTGCAACAGAACTTCCATACAACTTGACATTTTTATTCAAGGAGATGGACTCTGCTTTGCAGCTCTGCGGTAAGACTGCCCCAGGAAGTGACGATATTCCATACCAAATGATATCTCACTTACCGGAGAGATCCCATAAGTTCTTGTTGGACCTATTCAATAGGATCTAAAGGGAGGGCACAGTGTCATGCACATGGAAAGAGGCTATAATCATTCCTGTCCCTAAACCTGGCAAGAATGCTTCCACATCAGGAAATTACAGACCAATTTCTTCACCAGCTGCATATGCAAACTGATGGAGAAAAAGGTAAATTTCAGGTTGACATGGCTGCTAGAAAAGAAATATCAATATGGGTTTAGAAAATTGAGATCGACTACAGATGCACTTGTGAAGATGGAAACTGCTATACAGAACTCCTTTGCACAGCAAGGTCACATGTTAGCAGTCTTCTTTGACCTTGAAAAGGCTTACGATACTACTTGGTAACATGGCATACACATGAAACTGTATGACATTGGTTTAAGAGGAGCATTACCTACCTTCTTTATAAAGCTTCCTTGCTGACAGAAAGTTTGGAGTTTGGGTGGGAAAAAGTTCCTCCAACTTGGAAGATCAGCTGGAATGGGTCCTACAAGGGAGTGTCTTAAGTGTGACCCTGTTTGCCATTGCTATAAATGACATTGTAAAGGTTGTTCCAAGTGCTGTCTCATGTAATCTGTATGTGGATAACTTTATACCATACTGCTGGGGAGAAAGCTTACAGGATGTGCAAGGACACCTTCAGGCTGCAGAAAATCAGGTACAGTGACAACATGCCATGGGTTAAATTTTTTCCAAGCAAGACCATGGCTATGCATTTCCACAAACGAGGAAATTCCCCCTTCCCTCTATTTAGGAGCAAAGAACTTATTCACAGTAAACTTGACTATGGATGTGAAGCTTATTCATCTGCAACTCCAACTCTTCTCTGGATGTGGACTCAGTTCATAATGAATCTCTCAGGATCTGTACTGGGGCTTTCAGGTCTTCACCTGTGAGTCCCTGTATGCTGAGAGTGGAGAACCACCTCTTTCTTTACACCAGGACTACATGAACCTGATGTTCTACATGAGACTACAAAGGATTCCTACATCCAGATTGGTTTTCAGTCCCCTTGAGGATTGCCGATCTTATGGTAGGAGAATAAGGATCTGTGAAAGATTAAATCTAACTAAGGTTCTGGCTGTTGGAATTCCCCAATTCCCCCTTGGACTAATAAAGTTGAGCTGGATTGGTCAAATTTGGGGAAAGGAGAGAGATCCGAAGCAGAAGTCAGAGAGAGATTTCTTCAGCACATTTCTAAGTACAAGGATCAATGCAATATAACAGATATTTTTGAATTAAAAATGGTGTGGGCTTTGCAGAGTGAACAGAAAGAAGACTGCATCTGGCAGTCTTTCTCTAGCAGCCTCGATCTTAAACTGCAGAGTTAATGCCATCCTTGCAGCATTCAAGATGACTAGAGCTCTTACGAACCATGCTATTGTTGTAAGCGACAGGGTGAGTTGGGAGCACCACTTCGCCAGATGTAACGAGTGGCCACCGCAACCCACCAGAATATGAGTGACACAAAAGATAGGAGCACCGCGTCACCAGATGTGAGCGAGACGAGACTGGACTTGGGTGGGTCAGTGAAAAGGGGCTTAGCTTGCGGGTTTTTATTCTTGAAAAAATATGAGACCCCTGTGTCCCCGCGTGGAGGACGAGGTGGGGGAAGCTGGACCCTTTTGTGGCTTGGGCCGTCTGCTGTGTGTGTCTCTCTCTCTGCCTTACGGACATGCCCTTTTTTATGGGGGCGGTTCCCTTCGAGGACGGAAGTTTGTTCCTTTTCGAAAAGAGAAAGCCGGGCTGCATCTGCGCCCTGCCCAGGAGAAGGGGAGCTACTTGGACGGAGGTGTGAAGTGTACATCCGGCCCTTGCTAGTATTGTTGATAATTGTAATAAACTCTTGTAGGCCTTGCAAGCAATCAAGAGCTGAACTCATCACATCCATGGTGAGGGAGGTTCAAGATTGGGTTTGAAACGATGTCAACACGTAAAAAGATGACTCTCTGATGGGTACCAGTGCACACACACCGACCTAAAACCCAGCATCGGGATTGTCTTCGCGATAAATGGAAGGAACAATGGGGGCCCTACCTCTAGAAACAACTGCGAGAGATTAGAGATGACCTTGTAAATGGGGCCCCGCATATACCCCAAACCCGAAAGTAGAGCACTTTGTGAAGGATCCCAAGAGCAATTAACGGTCGCACATGTAGTGGAAAGATGTGCAACATTCTCAGACCAAAGACTATGTACTTGTCACCCCCCTATATATACTGAAAAATGTATGGGGGAGATTGTGATATAAAAGGTCTTACGGGTTTCCTTACGGAGACTCATTTTTTCAAAAAAATTTAAATTTATGCATAAGTTTTGCAATGATTGTATAAAATTTAGAGCATAATTTTTTTTGCTTGCTTTGTAATATAATATTTATTATTATTTGTAAGATTTTTATTGAAAGATTTCTTGTTTCCATTTAAAAAGGTTTTTGGGCCGCTAATGCCCTTAGCTTTTGACACAGCTGATAATTTGAATAATCAATCAATCAATCACTGCAGAAGGCTGCCTTTCTCTAGGCTGGTTAAAATCCAACTGTCATAGATGCGTTTTTGTGATGACTTATGAACATTTGTAAGTAACTGAACGGAGGCTTATGGGTCGGTATTTTTTTTAGATCCTTTCTCTGCCTTTTTTTATGTATCAAAATAATTATTACATTTTTCCAGGTTTTTGGGAGTTTTTCTGTTGGGAAGGCGTTTGCTGAAAAGGTTGGCAGTTTCACTGTTTAAATTTCCTCCTGCATCAAATATAAAGTCTATATTAATTCCATCTTTCCTGGCTTTGCCTCCCTTCATACCTTTAAGTGCTCTTTTATTTATTTTATTGGGTAGGTCTTATTTTACCGCTTCGCTTCTATCCGAAAACTGTTCAATTTAGTTGTACAGATCCCTGTTAAAGTCTTCTACTACTCTTATGTTTTCCCTTTCTTATCATATGTTACTTCTCCATTGGTTTCTTTATTGTATACATTTGATTTTCCCCCTATTCCGAATCTCCTTTTAGCTGTTTTCATGCTGGTACATGAGATCACTGTTTGATTTTTCATTTGAGTTTTGAATTCTTTACATCTTCTCTCTTCTTTTTATTTATAGTCTTATATAGTTTTTGCATAACCTTTTAGTTTATGCCTAGAGAGCTTGCTGGTGCTTTGCTTGGCGTTCTTACTGCCTACTTCAAGTGCAGGTTCCTTTATTATGTCATTGAACTGTTTGTGATTTGACAATGTTGAGATCTTCATCACTGAGAAGTGAATATCTGTTTTGGATATTAAGGTTAAATTCTGTCACTCTGGGCTTCGAGTTAGTTAAATTTGGCTGCGGTTATGTATGAGTTTGTTCCTTTTTCTTCGAGGTGTAATTTAATTTGGCCTTGACCCCTTTTATGGTTCAGCAACATTACTTTACTGATAACTTCCACATTTTTAAAATTTTATCGCTCCTATTTGAAATTATGAAGTCAATTTCGTTTTGTTGTCAGATGGCGATTTCCATGTCCACTTTTGATCTTTTTTTTTTTTTTTTTTTTTTCTTTTTTTTTTTTTTTTTTTTTAAGAATGAATTTATGATGCTGAGTCACCGAGCCTCCACAGAATCGATTAGCATTTGCTCCCTTCATTCCTAGTGCCTATTCCATGATTCCCCACTACGACTTCTCCTGTCTTTTTTCCCATTTTGGGATTAAAAAACTCCCATTATTATTTACTCTGCTGGCTAAATGAACATCTTCATAGAAGCTCTCTATTTCTCATCGCTGGGAGCTGCAGGTTGAGCTATACTTGAACAATCTTAAAGTAGTTCCTATTTAGTTTTATTGTTACAGAAGCCACTCTTTTCCTATACTATAGAATTCCACAATATTCTTTTCTAAACGTATAGACCTAAGAACCCTACCCCTAATTCCCGTTTTCTACCCTGGGGTTTACCTCTCCAGTAGAGTATGTGTCCTTCATTTAGTATCTTCTGTTCTTCACCTATTCTTCTAACTTCACAGAGTCCTACAACATCCTATTTAATGAAAAGATCCTCAATACGTTTAGTAAGTCGAATTCAGTTTTCATTGTCCATTATATGTGCAAAGGTTTTCAACGTGGGGCAGCCTGATTTTCACTGGAGATTTTTAGGACCTTCTGCTCTGGAAAGATCCTGATCGCCGCTGTAACCAGGGGCTCTGTTTTTGCAGTCATGGTTTTGACCGAGAGGTAGACAGCCGAGTTACCCCCCACCTACTGGCATAGATGTATCTTGGTAGGGGGGGGGAGTAATTTAGCCGGATGCCACTGATAAGCCCCTCCAGCAGGGTTTTGGGCCCCGCCTAGTGTGGACTTATGAGCAGCAATGCACGGGACTACTCACTACACGAAGGGTATAATCCCGTGAGCATGGGCTTTTTATACACTGATTTTATTTATGCGTATGTACACCTAGTGCAGACAGTTGTTCACCTGCAAATGCCCTAAGTACTACACATATGTTCATTTTCGTGCACATGAACATGAAGCATACATCTTTGCATATGTTCCTATGCATATGATATGCATACATACTCCTACATTATACACAACTACACACATGCACATGCATACATATATATGGACATATGCACATGTCATATGCGCATACACGTGTTTATATGCACCTACATATACATACACACATAAATATAGCCATACATATGCTTACGCACACGTGTATGCGCACATACGTTTATGAGTGTTCACCCCAAAATATATATGTATATACCTGTGCATGCACATGAATATACACATATGCATATATGCATATATATATATATATATATAGATATATATATATAGATATATATAGATATATATATATATATATATATATATATATATAATATTTTATATATATATATTTTATATATATATATATATATATATATATATACACACACACACACACATATATACACTCACACCTACAAATAAACATACATACTCACACACATATAGATACATATATATATATGCGCACACATAACACACAGATATATAAAATATATATATGCGCACACATACACACAGATATATATATATATACATATATTGCTTCTCTGCACACACACATACACACACACACACACACACACACACACACACCACACAAACACACCACACACATGCACACACACACACACACACACACACACACACACACCACACACACCACACACACACACACACACACCACACACACACACACACACACATACATGGACACTTACACACAAACCTGCATACACCTGCGCACTTCCGTGCATACGCACTCATACTCGTGCACAAACCGTTTAAAACAGTATCTGCATGAGCGCACATCATCATCATCAATAACGGTATGCTCATGTTTGAGCAGCCGTGAACCTCTCCACCACCCTTTCGCCACTGAACTCGATCTTACGCTTTTCTTTCCACTTGTACCATCGACAGCCGCAAATATCTTTGATATTGTCGCTCAGTCTTGTCTTCGGTTTGCCTCTTCCTCTGTTTCCTATCCCATCCCTGTCAGCAAGTTTTTTTTCAATATTTTTTACTTCTCGCATGCGCCCTGGGCCCGACCACGACCATGGGTCGCGGGGTCAGCGTTTAACACTCGATTGAGTTAACATGGTTGAATCATGATTTGTTAATGCATAGTTTATCTGGGGATCTTCCGCCGTGTGGCTGAAATATTTGTTGCTTTATAATAACCATGTTTAACCTACCTGATTTTCTGATGAACTATACTTACATACTGGGGGTTTTGGGTTTGTTCCTTAGCGAATCTACTTGAGGGAAAACTTTAATCCCTGTGTGATTTGGTACTGTTCTCGGCGTACTGTGGGTATGGGGACAGGTGATGCTGGTCACTTCTAATGTTTTTCGAAATTTGGTATTCTTTTTCTGGTGGGGGTGGTTATTTTATTATTTTTTAATGCTAATTCTATCTACTACTCTCGATGAGCTTTGGGGACCTCATGAACTTATTTAGCACGGTAATGGAACCTAGTATTCCTACTGGCTTTTTTCTGGTGTCCTTTAGTTTAAAAGTCCATTCACGAATCTTTCTCTTTTATCTAGCACTATAACAGATCACTTCTTACTCGTATTTTTAGCAATTATTATCACTGACATAACCACGATCCTCTCTTACTCATTGCCAGTTTACTTTCTGTGTATATAATATATATATATATATTTTTATATATATATATATATGATATATATATATATATGGGGACGCGGTGACCGAATGGTTAGAGCGTTGGACTCAAACTGTCACGACGGTAATCTGAGTTCGAGGGTTCGAGTCACCGGCCGTGCGTTGTTTCCCTTGGGCAAGGAACTTCACTCGTTTACTACCTAGCCACTGGTGGCCAAGCCAGCCGAAGTCAGTGCCGGGTAAATAGAGATTGTGACTCTTAAAGAAAAAAAAAAAAAAAAAAAAAACCCGGGCGGAAGGCAATGGCAAAACCCCCGCTCTAAATTGCCAAGAAAAATCATGGAAACCCATGATCGTCAAGGCCGCGGTGGCCGAATGGTTAGAGCGTCGGACTCAAGACTGTCACGACGGCAATCTGAGTTCGAGGGTCGAGTCACCGGCCGGCGCGTTTTTCCCCTTTGGGAAAGGGAACTTCTCTCGATTGCCTACCTACCAACGGGTGGCCAAACCCACCCCAAGTCGTGCTAGTCCAAGCCAGATAAAAAAGAGAATGTTACCAAAAAAGGTAACACCGGCACTATCCGGGGGGAAAGAACTGGGGACCCTACCACTTACTCACTCCAAGATCATCACAACATGAAAACTACAATTAAGTATCACGCTGTGATATTCATATATATATATATATATATATATATATATATATATATATATATATATATATAAACACTCACACATACATATGTATATATATATATATATATATATATATATATATATATATATATATATATATATATATATATATAAACCCATATTTATGTATTTATATGTATATGTATTTATATAGATGTATATATACATATTTGTCCTGGGTAAGACACCTGCACCCTGGGGTTCCCTTGAACAAGGATAGCACCCTATTAGCTCCCTATACCAGGGTTGCGGTGAAACTGTCGGCAGCAGGGCAGTGGATATCTGGTGAAAACACCTTCAGTTCTACTGTTACTGGTTTCACCAAATCATATGTCTGGCGTATTACAGTGTAACTGTTTTAAAGCGGCGGGAGATATTTTCCTCCTAGTTAGTTGGAGACTGCGATTTGAAAAGGAGCCTGGGGATCCACTCAACTTTTATTTTCTCCTGACAAACCTTTTACACCAATGATTAAATACAGAAATAATAATTCATACCACATCGCCCGTCGCGTGGGTTATCAAGGGCGCGTTAGTCAGTGGGCAACCAGGCTGACAATGTTAATATGCATCTGGAAGACAAAGAACATAAAAAAAAACATGCCCAATTAAAAACACATTAAAAATGGGAACGTGGAACGTAAGGAAAATGAAAGAGATGGGTAAATTACATACGTCTGTAAACGAAATGGATAGATACAACATTCAAATACTAGGAATAAGTGAGACCAATTGGAAAAGTAATGGAAGTTTCAAAACTAAAGAAACAAGACAGTTCTTTTTTCGGAAAAGAAGAAGGAAATTATAGTCACGGAGTTGCTATGATTCTCACGAAAAAAACTGCAAATGCACTAATTGGGTACAGCCCAATAAATGATGCATTTTAAAAGTCAGAATACAAGAAAAACCTCATAATATTAGTATTAACAATGCTACGAAAACTACCAATATTGCAAGTGATGAAAAAATAGAAATTTTTTATAACTCTCTCCAAGATACTTTAGACACAATCCCTAACAAGATGTAAAAATAATCATGGGAGACCTGAACGCCAAAGTAGGAAAAAATGATCTAAAAAATGACACCTGTGGAAATTCGGCCTTGGAGATTTAAAGAAAGAGGTAAAAAATTTTATTGAATTCTGTAGTACAAATAATCTAGTTATAGCCAATACATTGTTCCAACCCCACCCAAGAAAACTTTACACGTGGTTTTCACCAGACAAAAGAACACGCAACCAAATTGACTACATTGTGCGGTCCCAAAAATGGAAAAGTTGCAAAAAAAATGCCAAGACAAGACCTGGTGCCGACTGCAACAGGACCACCAACTACTAACTATCGATTTTAAAAATAAGACTCAAAAATATGGAGCGTCCAACACACCTCTAAAGCTCGACTACAAAACCCCTTTGATAACAATTACAGAATTACAGTGTCAAACAATTTGAAATACTCATCATGTGAAATGATAAAACACCAAATGAGTTGTGGGAAAAAGGGAAAAAGAACCCCTGCTGAGCACTGCTTAAGAAACTATCGCCAAAAGAAAAAGACAAATCCCCCTGGATATCTGAAAAAAAACACTAAGTGAAATTGAAACAGAAGATGCTAAAATCAAAGGGTATCAATAACCCAGTTTAAAAAGTAATTTACAAAAAACAAAATACAAAAATTCAAAGATTATTGCGACAAGATAAGGAAAAATATTTAAATGAACATTGCCAGAGAATTGAAAACTGTTCTATCAATAAGACAACTAAAGAACTCTACCAAGGAGTACGAAACATCACACGAAAATTTAAACTACAATGGACACTATCAAAACTGAAGATGGACTTGTTTATGTGATGGGAAAAAAAGTCAAAGATAGATGGAATCAATATTGTTCCAACCTATACAAAAATAATAATCTAACAACAACATTAATTAGACTCAACGACTCAACAGACAACGAAGATGAACCACCGCCACTGCTAGACGAAGTTATAAAAGCCATAAAAGAAGTAAAGAATAACAAGAGCCCTGGAATAGATGAAATAACAGCAGAACTAATTAAGAATGCTGGCTAAAGTGTTGAATACTTCTTCTACAAACTCTGTACAAAAATATGGAATGAAAGAAAATGGCCAGAAGACTGGGTAAATCAGTCTTTACTCCCATACTAAAAAAGGTGACGCACCCAATGCAACAATAATAAGACAATTGCATTAATAAGTCACAGCAGCAAAATTTTGTTGAAAATTATTGCTGAAAGAATGAAGTTGAAGTTAAGAGAGGAAATTGCAGACGAACAAGCAGGTTTTCGCCCTAGAAAAGGTACCAGAAATCAGATTCTAAATTTAAAATTGATCATAGAGAAAAACAGAGACATCAAAAAGACCTATACCTGTGTTTCTCGGTTATGTTGAAAGCTTTTGATACTGTTGATCACGATATCCTCTGGAATAACATGAACCCATATGAAGTTTCCAAAACCATCATCCAAAATAATAAAAGCCATGTATGACCAACAACAAGCAGCTGTAAGAACCACTTATGGGTTAACAGAATGGTTCGAAGTCAACAAGGAGTGCGACAGGGTTGCATTCTGTCTCCGCACCTCTTTAATATAATTCTGAAACAATTATGAGAGGTGCTCTAGAGAATTTGAAGGAAATGTGGATGCTGAGGATACAAAATATCAAATCTGAGGTACGCCGATGGTATTGCCAGCAGTATCACTGAACACAACAACTACTAAATAAAGTTAAAGAAGCAAGCGAAAAGGCTGGCTTGTTTCTTAATGCCAAGAAAACTAAGATTATGAAGATTCAAAGATAACCGGCAATGAACAATGATGAACATGTAAAAATCAATGAAATGATTGTGAAAAATGTGAAAGAGTTCACTTATCTTGGAGCTGTTTTAACTAATACATATGATGATTCACCGGAGATAAAAAGAAGAATTACCATTGCCAAAAATGCCACAATTGCTCACAATAACATCTGGAAGACCGAAGCATTACCCTTTCGGACAAAGCTGAGGTTATTTAACTCATTAGTTTTCCCAGTTGCATCATATGGTTCTGAGTGTTGGGTGCTGAAGTAGATAGACAAGAAAAAAAATCAATAGTTTGAAATGTGGTGTTACAGACGAGTACTGCGTATTAGCTGGACAGAGAAGAAGACGAATGATGAAGTGCTGAGAAAAATAAATTGTAAAGACCGGCTGTTGGACATCTTGAACAAAAGGAAATTAAAGTTTATTGGTCATGTAATGAGAAGTAGAAGTATTGAGAAAAATTTGGAAGAGGCAAACCGAAGACAAGACTGAGCGACAATATCAAAGATATTTGCGGGCTGTCGATGGTACAAATGGAAAGAAAAGCGTAAGATCGAGTTTAGTGGCGAAGGATGGTGGAGAGGTCCACGGCTGCTCAGACATGAGCATACCGTTATTGATGATGATATATACATATATATATGTACATATATCTCTATATATGTATATGTATATATATGTATATATATATATATATATATATATATATATATATATATATTATATATATATATATGGGGACGCGGTGGTCGAATGGTTAGAGCATCGGACTCAAGACTGTCACGACGGCAATCTGAGTTCGAGGGTTCGAGTCACCGGCCGGCGCGTTGTTTCCCTTGGGCAAGGAACTTCACCTCGATTGCCTACCTAGCCACTGGGTGGCCAAGCCAGCCCAAGTCAGTGCCGGGTAAATAGAGATGGGGTCGATAAAAAAAAAAAAAAAAAAAAAAAAAAAAAAAAAAAAAAAAAAAAAAAAAAAAAAAAAAAAACACCGGGCGGAAGGCAATGGCAAAACCACCGCTCTAAATTGCCAAGAAAAATCATGGAAAGCCCATGATCGTCAAGGCCGCGATGGCCGAATGGTTAGAGTATCAGACTCAAGACTGTCACGACGGCAATCTGAGTTCGAGGGTTCGATTCACCGGCCGGCGCGTTGTTCCCTTGGGCAAGGAACTTGACCTTGATTGCCAACCTAGCCACTGGGTGGCCAAGCCAGCCCAAGTCAGTGCTGGTCCCAAGCCCGGATAAATAGAGAGAATGATTACCTAAAGAGGTAACACCGGCACTCTCCGTGGAAAGCAACTGGGGACCCTTTCCAAAGTACTCACTCCAAGAGCTCACAACATGAAAAACTAAGTATCATGCTGTGACCACGGCGGGTCAGACATGAACCTACCGTTAAAAGAAGAAGACATATATAATTTTATATATATATTATTATATATATATTTATATATACATATGTATACATATAAATATATGGATATATATATATATATATATATATATATATATATATATATATATATATATATGTATAAAGTATATAAACATATACCATGTATACAACCGACGGCTGCACCGTAAGACTGGCATGGGACCTGTTGCTTGCATAATACGGGATCGCCAACTCAGGCTATATGGGTACCTAGCTCGTTTCCCTGTGGGACTTAGGAGGTCATGGCTTGGGCAGCTCCACGAGACCTGTTGCGAGGAGTTAGAGATGAACCGAGGGCCTGCCTGGAAACTTGCCATGAGGTACCCTCGTGGCTGGAAGCAAAGGGTGGATGCCGCCATGAACCCCCGTCGGCGTTAGCCCATTGATGATGATACTAGTATAAGCACTGGTTAAAAATATTGTAAGTGAACTTAATCTAATTGTAACAGTGATTATGGTTGCTATATATTGATTACATGTTTGACTGTATTCCAATAAATAGTAAAGCGAGTATGATGCAGTGGTATCAGTCACCTTAAATTGCCACATTAGATCTAAACGAGTGAAATTGGGCCTACATATATTCATATACATGTATAATATAAACACACTCACACACACACACACACACACACACACACACACACACACACACACACACACACACACACACACACACACACACACACACACACACACACACACACACACACACACACACACACACATATATATATATATATGTATATAAAAAAAAAATATATATATATGTATTATATATATATATATATATATATATATATATATACATATATATATGTATATAAATATATATATATATATGTATATATATATATATATATATATATATATATATATATATATATATATATATATATATATATATATATATATGCATATTCGTAGGTATACATATTACACACACACACACACACACACACACACACACACACACACACACACACACACACACACACACACACACACACACACACACGCACGCACGCACGCACACACACACACACACACACACACACACACTCAACACTGACCAAATCAACAAGCAGTTCAATGACATATTAAAGGAACCTGCACTTGAAGTAGGCGGTAAGAATAACAAGCAAAGGTCCAACAACTAAACAGCTTAGAAACTAAACGTAGGTCATGAAAGTGCCTTGAGAAAATATTTAAGAAGCTAGAATGGAACAGAAAAGGTATCAAAATAGGAGGCGAATACCTAAACAGTCTAAGATTTACAGAAAATATTGTTCTCTTCAATGAATCTACAAATGAAATGCAGCAATTAATAAACGATCTGAAACACGTACAAGGCGAAGTGCTAGAGGTAGTGGACAAATATGTATATCTAGGGCAACTCGTACAGACAAACACATCAAGCGAAGAGGAAATAAAGCAATACATCAGCTTAGAATGCAGTGCCTTCAGCAGACACAGTAGCATACCAAGAGGCTTCTTGTCATTATGTCTAAAAAGAAAAGTCTTTAACCAATGTGTCCTCCCAAATTACTGAAGAGGAAACTAAAAAGTACCCAGAGAGGGATGGAAAGGTTGAGGCTGGAAATTAGCCTAAGAGATCGGATGAGGGCGATGTGGATCAGGGAACAGACAAAAGTGGAAGATATACTTGTGAGCATCAAAAAGAAGAAATGGCAATGGGCGTATCATATATGTTGGGGAGAGGACGACATATAGACAAAGAAACTAATAGACTGGGCTATAGATAACATAAAGAGGCCAAGGGCCAGACCAATAACAAGATGACGTGGCGAAATAACGAAATAATGGAGGCTAAGACTGGAAACAAAAAACACACAAGGTTGGAAAAGAATGGGAGAGGTCTATGTCCAGCAGTGGATTGTGTGTGTGCGCATGCGTGCATATTTGTGTGTGAGTATGTGTGTGTATGTATGTATGTGTGTATGTGTGTGTGTGTGTGTGTGTGTGTGTGTGTGTGTGTGTGTGTTACACACACATATACATATATACATATGGGCCGAGTGGTTAGAGCATCGGACTCAAGACTGTCACGACGGCAATCTGAGTTCGAGGTTTCGAGTCACCGGCCGGCGCGTTGTTCCCTTGGACAAGGAACTTCACCTCGATTGCCTACCTAGCCACTGGGTGGGCAAGCCAGCCCAAGTCAGTGCTGGTCCCAAGCCCGGATAAATAGAATAATTACCTAAAAGGTAACACCGACACTCTCCGTGGAAAGGAACTGGGGACCCTACTACGTACTCACTCCAATATCATCACAACATGAAAACTACAATTGAGTATCATGCTGTGACCACGGCGGCTCAAACATGAACCTACCGTAAAAAAAAAAAAAGTATATATATATATATATATATATATATATATATATAGGCGGCTCAAACAT
>NC_051398.1:5832156-5837156 GCF_015228065.2 Penaeus monodon | reverse complement strand
GCCTAGTGTTGCTCCGCACTGACTTTGGCTAGTAGCTCTGCCCATTATCCAGTCCATACAAGTGTTGAAAAGTGTGTGGTGCAAGGACACAGCCTTGCCTCACCCCTGAATTAACAGGGAAGAAGTTCGACATACCCCCACCACACTTTACAGCACTTTCAGTACCAGTATAGAGGCTTGCTATCAGGCCAATAATCTGTGTCGGAATTCCCCTGAGAGGATCTCCCATAGCGATTCCCGATGCACCGAGTCAAACGCCTTCTTGAGGTCGATGTAGGCTGCAAGCAACCCACGACCAAACTCACGACGGCGTTCCACAATTACTCGAAGCGCTAGTTATACGGTCTATTGTGGACTTGCCAGGAGTAATCCAGACTGCTCCGGTCTCTGGTGCCTCAGTAGGTGGTTGCGGATCCGTTTCAGAAGAATGTGAGCGAGAACCTTGCCTGGTATGCTGAGCAGTGTAATGCCACGGTAGTTGCTACAGTCCCATCGATCCCCTTTCCCCTTCCAGAGAGGGATGACCACGCCCCTCAGCAGGTCAGGGGGAATGGTACCAGACTGCCAAATGGCAGTCAGGACTGTATGCAGGCCCCGAGCCATAGGTTCACCCCCAGCCTTTAGCAGTTCAGCAGGGATATCACATATGCCTGCAGCTTTCCCACTCTTCGGCTTGGAATCGCCAGCCTAACCTCTGTTAGGTAGGAGGTTCCTCGCTGATGGGTGGGTCCGGCACAGGCACTGAGACATCGCTTGCATCCAAGCTAACTGTTGGAGGATCCACCTGGTACAACTGTTCAAAATACTCAGCCCAACGTTCACGAACCCCAACATGATCTGAGATGATCCGTCCATACCGCTGATCGGACTGCAGTCATCTGTGAGGAGGGCTTAGGGTTCAGTTTTCTCAGGGCTTGGTAGCCAGGGCGAAGGTCATTTACCAAGAAATGGCCTTCGACCTCCTCAGCAAGATTCCTGATGAACTGTTCCTTGTCCCTTCTCAGCAGTGTCCGAGCTCTACGCACCATGGAGCGACGCAAGACTTGATTCCCATTCAGCCGAGCCTTGCGACACGCTTCAGTGCCTCTAATGTCTCCAGGGAGATGGTATTCTGCCTTGTCCTTGGGCGTACGCCAATGGACTCCTGAGCTGCTTCGAGTGTTACGCGCTTGAAGGACTCCCACAGAGCAACTGGATCCGTCAGGTTGCTGGTTTCTGAGAATCGGTCAGAGACTGCCGTGGCGAACCCACGGGCACACTCCTCCTCCCTTAGTCTGTCCAAGTGAAACACCTTAGGTGGCCACTGGAGGGACGGGGAGTTTTGAAGTGGACCCGCAGGGTAGCCACAAGCAGCCTATGGTCGGTGCCACAGAACTCAGCACTCCGGTAAACCCTGCAGTTCTGGAGGATCCTCCATCGTGTGCTGACAAGAATGTGGTCGATCTCCTTGGCCACTGTACCCGTATCGCTGTACCAAGTCCAGCGATGCGAGTTGGAGCGCTGGTACCAGGAGCCAGAGATCCTCATTTTCTGGGACCTAGCAAAGTCCCGGAGAAGGAGGCTATTCTCGCTGCTGGATCAGCTCCCGAGCCATGGGGGCCGACAGACATCTCGTAGCCAGCTCGGTCACAGCCGGATACCGCATTGAAGTTGCCCAGAACAATGCGAATGTCTCGCCGGGGGCAATCGTCTGCCACAGATGCGAGTTTGGCGTAGAACGCCTCTTTCACATCGGTTTTATGTACATCGGTAGGAGCGTATACAGCAATAAGAGACATGAAGCCAAAAGCATGCTTCAGTCTCAATGCCATGATACGCTCATCAACCGGTGTCACCTCGACTACCGCAGGCCGAAGTCGACTGGAGATGACTATGGCTACACCCTGGAGGTGGTGACCATCGCTGCGGCCCGACCAGTAGTAGGTGTAACCACCCACACTGATCGTGCCGCTACCGCAACTCCCAGTCGCTTCAATTCCCGCGATAGCAGAGGTAACCGCTCATCCTGCCGCAAGGACCGGATGTTCCAAGCGCCTACCCGGAAAGCACGCCCGAGGTTAAGCCTTGGGTGGTCACTCCAGGTGCACGCCACCTCTGCCGCCCCCACCAACACAGCCCCAGATAAAGGGGGGTCGGCAGGCTGTGGGACCGCCTATCCACCTGTGGGGTTCCCGAGGGCTTTCCCCCACAAGCTTCATGGTGGGTTGGCGCCTGCCGGGGCGCAGGCGGGACGAGTAACTCTCGTTCCAATCCTGCACCCCGACATTTGCCCTCCCAGCGGGACCCACAGCCCGCCTTACTTGCTGGGTGGGAGGGACAACACCCCTCCCCCCAGCATTTCCATTTATCCGTGACGTTGCCAGAGGGTCATTCTGGGGGGAGGAGGACTGGCAAGGCCCACCTCCCCCGAGCCGCCCCATTATATATATTAATTATATATATATATATGTATATATATATATATATATATATATATATATATATATATATATATATATATATATATATATATATATATGCACACACACACACACACACACACACACACATATATATATAAATACACACACACACACACACACACACACACACACACACAAACACATACATACAGACATATATACATACATTTCAAAATGTTTATATATATATTATTTTTTTTTTATCATTTATTATTATTATTTTTTTACGGTAGGTTCGTGTTTGAGCCGCCGAGGTCACAACATGATACTTAATTATAGTTTTCATGTTGTGATGCTCTTGGAGTGAGTACGTGGTAGGGTCCCCAGTTCCTTCCCACGGAGAGTGCCGGTGTTACCTTTTTTAGGTAATCATTCTCTCTATTTTTATCCGGGCTTGGGACCAGCACTGACTTGGGCTGGCTTGGCCACCCAGTGGCTAGGTAGGCAATCGAGGTGAAGTTCCTTGCTTGCTTGATGATATATATAACATCATCAATAACGGTATGCTCATGTTTGAGCAGCCGTGGACCTCTCCACCATCCTTCGCCACTCAACTTGATCTTGCGGTTTTCTTCTAATTGTACCATCGACAGCCCGCAAACATCTTTGATGTTGTCGCTCAGTCTTGTCTTCGGTTTGCCTCTTCCTCTGTTTCCTATCACCATCCCTGTCAGGAAGTCTTTCTCAATATTTTTACTTCTCTTCACATGACCAATAAACTTTAGTTTCCTTTTGTTCAAGATGTCCAACAGCTGGTCTTTACAATTTACTTTTTTCAGCACTTCATCATTTGTTTTCTTCTCCGTCCATTTAATACGTAGTATTCGTCTGTAGGCTTGTTTCTTAATGCCAAGAAAACTAAGATAATGAAGATTCAAAGATAACCGGCAATGAACAATGATGAACATGTTACAATCAATGGAATGATTGTGGAAAATGTGAAAGAGTTCACTTATCTTGGAGCTGTTTTAACTAATACATATGATGATTCACCGGAGATAAAAAGAAGAATTACCATTGCCAAAAATGCCACAATTGTTCTCAATAACATCTGGAAAGACCGAAGCATTACCTTACGGACAAAGCTGAGGTTATTGAACTCATTAGTTTTCCCAATTGCATCATATGGTTCTGAGTGTTGGGTGCTGAAGTAGATAGACAAGAAAAAGATCAATAGTTTTGAAAAGTGGTGTTACAGACGAGTACTGCGTATTAGCTGGACAGAGAAGAAGACAAATGATAAAGTGATGAGAAAAATAAATTGTAAAGACCGGCTGTTGGACATCTTGAACAGGAGGAAATTAAAGTTTATTGGTCATGTGATGAGAAGTAAAAGTATTGAGAAAAACTTGCTGACAGGGATGGTGATAGGAAACAGAGGAAGAGGCAAACCGAAGACAAGACTGAGCGACAATATCAAAGATATTTGCGGGCTGTCGATGGTACAAGTGGAAAGAAAAGCGTAAGATCGAGTTTAGTGGCGAAGGATGGTGGAGAGGTCCACGGCTGCTCAAACATGAGCATACCGTTATTGATGATGATTCGTCTGTAACACCACATTTCAAAACTATTGACCTTTTTTCTTGTCTATCTTCTTCAGCACCCAAGACTCAGAACCATATGACGCAATTGGGAGAACTAATGAGTTCAATAACCTCAATTTTGTCCGTAAGGTAATGCTTCGGTCTTTCCAGATGTTATTGAGAGCAACTGTGGCGTTTTTGGCAATGGAAATTCTTCTTTTTATCTCCGGTGAATCATCATATGTATTAGTTAAAACAGCTCCAAGATAAGTGAACTCTTTCACATTTTCTACAACCACTCCATTGATTGTAACATGCTCATCATCGTTCATTGTCGGTTAAACCAGCCTTTTCGCTTGCTTCTCTAACTTTATCTAACAGTTGTTGTATTTCAAAGATACTGCTGGCAATTAAAACTATGTCATCGGCGTATCTTAGATTTGATATTTTGTATCCTCCAAACATCTACATTTCCCTTTAAAAAATTCTCTAAAGCATCTCTCATAATTGCTTCAGAAATAAAATTTTAAAAAGGTGCGGAGACAGAATGCAACCTTGTCGCACTTTTTGGGGTTGACTTTGAACGATTCTGTTAACCCATAAGTGGTTCTAACATTTGCTTGTTGTTGGTCATACATGGCTTTTATTAGTTGAATGATGTGTTTTGGAAACCTCATATCGTTCATGTTATTCCAGAGGATATCGTGAAACACAGGTATAGGTCTTTCTGGTGTTCTCTGTTTTTCTCTATGATCAATTTTAGATTTAGAATCTGGCTTCTGGTACCTTTTCCGGGCAAAAACCTCTTGTTCGTCCGCAATTTCTTTCTTAATTTTCAATTCATTCTTTCAGCAATAATTTTCAATAAAATTTTGCTGCTGTGACTTATTAATGCAATTGTCCTGTTATTGTTGCATTGGAGTGCATCACCTTTTTTAGGTATGGGAGTAAAGACTGATCTTCTGGCCATTTTCTTTCATTCCATATTTTTGTAGAAGAAGTATTCAACACTTTC
>NC_051398.1:5809140-5827056 GCF_015228065.2 Penaeus monodon | reverse complement strand
CGGTTCACCCAAAATCAGCAACAGGGAAAAAGGACTTGGTGGGTCAATAAAAGGGGTCTTAGCTTGTGTTTGTTTTTTGGATATAAAAGAGAACCCCCAAGAGACCCGGTTCCCCTGAGGACAAGGTTGGGTTGGCCCGTGGGCGGGGCTGTCGCGTGTCTCCCCCTTCTGTCCTAAGTTGAAATACAAATATAAATATAAATTTTATATTATATATATATATATAAAATATATATATATATATATATATTATATATATATATATATATTTTTTTTTTTTTTTTTTGTGTGGTGTGGGGTGGGTGTGGTGGTTGTGTGAATAGGTACATACATACATATAAATGCATATACATATATATGTGGTGTGGTGTGGTATGTACATACATACTTTAAAATGTTATATATATGTGTGTGTGGGTGTGTTAGTGTGTGGGTGGGTTGTGTGGTGTGTGTGGTGCATTACACAGGTATATAGAAATATAATATTATATATATATATATAAAAATATATATAATATTTTAAAATTTTTGTAGCAGCACCCTAAAGTTCAGCGTAGTTTCCCAGGCTGGGTCAACCGGTCCACACCCTGCCCTCACCTTTGGTCACGGCCTCCCCTCGTTCCCTGCGTGCTTACACAGCGCACATGACTTAAGCCCAGAATCCGGAACCGAGATCAATTCTTTTGCTCGGGCGGGATGGGGGCCATCTCAGGGACTGAAAACTCCAGAAAATTTCCCTATGGGAAAAACGAATAGGCATAGAAGCCCCCTTTTTTGACGCCTTCAGCCACCTTCCCCCGTTTGTCAAAAATTAGCAAGTAGACTGAACCTTGTTTTTTCATACACCCACCCTATGGCGGGGACCATGGGCCAGTCAAAAAAATTGTCATATGCTGGAACCCCATCTCTGTTGGTGGTTTCCAGAAGATTTCACAATCACTGAGGTGGCAGTCAAAACCCCTTTTTAAAACCCAAAAGGGTTTTAAAGGGTGCAGAGCCAACGAACAACTGACCCCATTCCCTCGACTAAAGGCCAAAAGAAAATTAGAAAAATAAAGGGTTTCACCCCCGTCCCCTCTTCCGAAAACGAAGGAAAAATGCACAGTCAGGAAAAAAAAGAGACAGGACGATCCTCCCACGATGTGTGAGTCCATAGCCAAGAAGCTTCCCCAAAAAGGGTGTTCTGCCCTTTGACGTTTAAAAAGCCTCCCGAGCACGAATTTTAAGATTCGTGTTTTCCCCAGAAGAAAACCAGAAACTTTTTCCCCTTTCAGTATAGAACCATAGTGTTTTTATCCACACGAACAATCCTTAACGTTAAGGGGGAAAACAAAATAAAACACGCCATACACAAGAGAGCAGGGAGAGCAAAAATGTTGAAAAATGCGAGGGTTTTTGCACATTGCAATTAGTTTTCCCTGCGTAAAAGGGAAAGGAATTACTCAAAGAAAAACCAATCAGTTAGGGAAAAAAAAAAACATTGTCTTCATACCCCACAACACCACCACACCTGCCCAACCACACCCGACGATCTGCTCTAGCTCCGGGGACAAATCTGCCTCCACCTCCACCAAAACAACACTCACACCAACAAAAACCCAAAAAAATAAAACCCATTTTACACTAGCCTATTGCTGCAAAAATAAAAACCAAGAAATTCGCAAACATTTTCCCTATCATTTAGGGAAAAAAGGCTTCCCCAGCATTTTTCCCAGAGGAGATCTTCGAAGATGAAAATTTTATACACCCCGAGAAGCCCAACTCACAAACCACAGAAAATGGGGTGTAAAAACCCTAACCCAGAGCCTCTTTGCTCCAACAAGACCCCCTTTTTTTGCAAACCCCCACCAAAACATAATTTCAAAAAAAAATTGCACAAGCATTAACACTACAAAAAACACAAACAAAAAACGATCCCCCACCAAAAAGCATGCTAAAAAGAGAAAGGATCCCCGTCCCGCACCCGTCGTCATCGTAGGGATGACCCCTCCTTGACGCCGAGAGTAGCAGCTCCGAGATCGACCGAAGTTATTCCACGAAGCCGAGGAAGAGCCCCCTCCCCCCGGGGAGGGACCATTTCCATGCCCCCTTTGGGGATCGCTTGGGACAGGAGGGAAAATTTTGGGAATTGGTCCTTCCCCCTGTGCCCTTTCCGCAGGCTCCCCCTGACCTCGAGGAACGGTCGATGAGGCTCGATCAAAAAACCGCTACCGGGATCAGTAAAACCCACGAAGGGGGGAAAACCGGTAAAAATGGTTCTATGCTGAGGGCATGCAAACGATCTTCAGGCAAATGCAAGGTTTTTTTTTTCGATCGAAAATTTTTTTTTTACGATTCCTAGAACACCCGGATGTGGTCTACTAAATTCTAATCCATCACCAATGGTATAGTATTTTGGGAGAGGATGGATTGCAAATGGGGTCCTGATCCCCCATAAAAAACGACATTTACTCATGAAGTCCTACCCTCTCATTCAGCCACCATGACTTCATGGCAGTCAGGGGTTTTCACCCCCCAGGGCCCCCTTTCCCCCTGCCTATTAAAACCAAACACTAATTTCCCTTGCAGACTTCAACAAATTTTTCAAATTTTACAAGTTCCCCCGTCTTCTTTTTAGAGATATCAATGCCCCACAAAAACTACCATTAGTGACCAATGCACACAGTGGCAACTCCCCTTTTTATTTTTGAAACCCCAAAAACTACTACATAGGACCCGATTCATCCAACACAAATAGGGAAAGGCCCGCCCTGACTCTCTTTGGGAAAGGGCACACTTCCCACACACACTACAACCCGGGCCCACGTTGGTTTAGACCACATACCCATAAAAAAAAAATCAACTCACCAATACAAAAAAAAGAAAGGGCGATCTTTCCGTATAAAAAGCAGACCCGGAGTCGTTTAAATCTAAAATTTAAAAAGGGCAAAATTTGAATTTTTAAACTTTACAGGCTTTATTCCCAAAAAAATAGATGGGGATTGGAATTACATCTTCGCCTCCATTCCTTGCGAACACCCTCCCCAGGTTCAATATAAAACTGCATTCACTTCACCATTGAAAGGACCAACTCTGACCTATTTTCGAAGTCGTTTTACTCAAAATTTAAATTAACCATGTCGAGGGATTATCATTATAAGAAGACACGTCATCAATAGTCTTAAAAACGACCGACAAAAATTGGAAGATTTGTTAGAAAAGTAAAATACAAAAAGGGTTTTTAAACCATGGGGAATTTTGGCAAAAAATTAAAAAAACTCAAAGGTAGAACTTCCCCCCCTTCTCCCACCTTTCATATAAGCAAGTTTTAGATCCCCTGGAGTTATTAAAATTTTTTAAAAACACTGGGCCCAAGTTTTCTACCCCACCCTCCTCATCCCCGTTTATCACAGAATTTTAAGAAACGATACCTGGAGCCAAAAGAAAAAGAGTAAAAACTAAACCAAGCCAAATTATCACGGATAGCCTGGAGGACACCCGCGAACTTACAGCCCCATTCATGTGAGAGTAAAAAAAAAAAAAAAACGAGGTTTCCTTGTAAGGCTCCAAACTCCCCACAGATTGGACGCAACGTCAAAACCCGCTTTTTCACCTTTCCCGACAACCCTTTTACAAGCCAGATCATTTTACATCGCCTTTCTCGCTACCGGCTATTTTTTCCCCCTCCCTTTAAAACTCTAAGTGGCCCCCCATTCCAAGCTACAAAAAGACCCGATGGCCCTATTTGTCTAATCGAGAACCAGGCAAAAATTTTTAAAAAAAAATCATAAAAACTTGATAAGGGGTATCTTTTTTTACCCTATCCTTTTCTCACACAAACAAATTTGCTTTCGCTCGCATCGCTTAGCAGGACGCACTCAACTCATCACAAACTACATAAACAACAATTCAAATTTTGCCTTCCCGGGCTTGCCCTGAGGGGAGCCCGGGCCCGTGTGGACTAAGCCGACTCGTCACCCGTGTCACCTGGTGCTGCTCGGCTGAACCCAGCCCCTTACCCGCTGTGGTGCCCAGCCACAGCAGTAACCTCCAGGCACAGTTGCAACTTCTCGCGCCGATCCCTCAGATGAGAGGCCGACATGTTATTTTTATCTACCCCGGGAAGCTGACGAAAAGACCGGGTTCTTGCCCCAAAAAAGATTTTGAGCAAGTTTTAAATAGATTGGCATGGGGGCCCTGAAGTAAACTGCTTATAAATCCAAATTCCCCCTTGTTTAAAAAATTTGCTTGCATTTTTTCTGAGGCCCTCAGACAAAAAATAAAAATTTCTAAAAAAAATTTGAGGCCCCATTTCAATGCAAAATGGAGTACCTCAGGGCAGCATACCACCAAAATCTATACCAAAACAAACGACTGTCCGACCCCCCCACACCGCCCCTCATCACTACCTCTATGCTACGATGTACAACTTAGTCGACACAATGTTTTCGGGTGTCGTTCGCCCCTTAAAGGGACAAAATGGACCCCGTCGCGAGAGGGGAGCATAAAGGCATATAAAGACTAATCGACAAAAAAAAAAATTTCTTTTTGTAAGACTCAAAAACTTCCTCCTTACAACATTTACCTCAAACTTTGACAGACTAGAAGCCCCTCCCCAAAGTCAGACCATTGGCACCACATTGGTCCCATGAGGGCAGTAAAACGCCTTTTGGCTGCATATATCCTCTAACCCCCCAGGCTGTTAGACGTTAGTTCAACATAATTTCCCTTTGGGGCGGGTTGGATGGGGGCGTGAGAGGAAAAAAAAACTGCTCTTTACAGGGAAAATTTTCCTCAAAACTCCCGCAAAAAAAAAGAAAGTGATGAAACCCGCAAGGCCAGGGGCTACAGCGTACTTTGAAAAACCCTAAAAGACTTTAGTGGCAAGAAAAATCCAAAGAGGTTGACTCTGTCAAAACTGCTGCTAAAATGGACACACTTTCACCCAAAAAACTGTCTGTCCAGAGATGTCCAGCAGATGGACTTTTGTGTGGTCTGTCCGGGCCCAGCACCCAAATGGGGTGACCTCTGAGTAGCCCTCAGACATCCCCCCCTGACCGAGTTTTTGAAGCACAAGTTGAACCCCAGCCGAAAAGCTGCGCTCCCATGCTGACCCCAAAATTTTAAGGAAAAGGGGGGCGGTCAGAAACGCCCCAGATGGACGACTGAGGGAGAGTCTGGACCCCCTGGGGCGTTTCTCACATTTTCAGGTTTCCCCTCAAAACCCTAAGGTTTTCAACAATGACCAATTGGTAAGGCATTGGAAATGCAGAGAAAAATCCAAATTTTCAACTGGGTTCCCAGAGACCGGGGGTAACTACCATGCCCAATGCCCAAGCTACCTAAATTTCCGCAGAAAACCCAAGGAGCTTAAGATGGGGGGAAAGGTCCTCGCCACGAACCCGAGATAGGAGAGTCAAGATGGTGCTACTTAAACTTCTCACTTTTGTATAGTGGTCTGATCATATCACACCACAGGTCTGGAGGCTTCCCCAAAATGTCAAAAGGGAAGAGCCCCCAGGAAGTCCTGGGACTTGAATAATAAAAAACCCTTTGACGGGGGAATGGGGAAATTCCCCGAAGAACCTATATCCTAGCGACTTCGGTGTTTAAGTGACAGGATACGGTCACCACCAGGCCAGCTGCAAGGCCAAGCCAAAAGTGGTGTCTTAGCAAAGACACAACACCGAGGGTCCTTTAAAGGCACAAAGGAGGCCCAAAAAGTGAACAGGCCCAAATGCCCTAACGTCCCAAAGAGGCTTCATCCCGGGAGCCGGGCTTGTTCTCCCAGGAAAAAGTGGCCTAGGTGAAAGAGGTTTCTAAAAAAACGACCCGACTTTGTTTCTGCTCCCCCCGGGAAAAACCCGTCGGGGATAGAAAAAAAGGAAAAGGGGTTCCCCACCTCCCAAAAGGAAGAAACCCCTCCACAGCCGACCTAAAAAGGAGTTTTTCCCACTTTTCAAAAGCAGAAAAAAAACCACAGAAAAAAGAGCACTCAAAAAGCCCCCCAGGAGACAATAATCTCCTCTTTTACGAGGGAAAATATGGGCTCCCTTGACTGTGAGTCATTTCAGTAGCAACAACTTAGGGAGGTCAGTGAAGGGGGAGAGAAGCAGCACGGTCGCCCTGATGGCAATGGGGCCAAGACTGTTGGTCCGAGAGGGGGGAAGCTGAAAAAGAGCCAAAGCAAATCTCCACCTCCCCCAGGATGAGCCCCACCCCCACCCCCAAATGGGCCCCGCCCTCTAGGCGAGCCAGACAGGCTGAATCCGTGCAGCAGTGCCCGAACAAGCTGACTTTTCCCAGGTAAATCAGCAAAAAAGAAAAGATACACGACAAACCTGAAGTGAGAAAAGCCAAATTCACAAAAGTCGAGCTAAAAAAGCTCCCCACCTCCTAGGGGCCCTCATGGATAGCCTGAAAACTGCCAAACCAGATAAGCCCTAAAAACCAGTGGGACTTCACGGAGTTGTCAGACCCGATAAAATAGATTCTGAAACCAAATACAAGAGGGTTTCCAATGTAACTTCAGCAAGAAAACATCAGACACACAATCTAAACATACTAAATGGAACATCTATGGTTTTTACAAAGATTGGCCATTTTCCCATGCAATAGTGCATCATGAACACTGACATTGTCATGCCCAGGATTTGTTGATTATTTAAAATTTCTGCCACGTCAACAGCTGGTCATTAGCAGCTAACCCTTTTTAATAGAAATTTAGAATATTTAAAATTTAAAAAATCTATCAATAAATATCTTGCAAAAAACAAAAAATGTATTAAAAATAAAAGCAAAATATTAGCTCTAAGAAAAAAATTTTTACATAAATTTATGCAAATTTAAATTTTTTTAAAACTTTCCTCCCTAGGAACTAATAAGCCCTTCTATTCCAATCCTCCCCCATATTTTTTCAGTGTATATGGGGGAGGCAAGTACATCATTTTTGGGTCTGAGAATTTTTGCACATCTTTCCACTACATGTATGCCCTTTAATGCCCTTTTGGCATCCCACAAAAAAGAGTTTTGACTTTTAGCCTCTCGGCCATGAGTAGTCCTGTGCCGATTCTTTTTAATACAACTTCTACTTTTCGTTGGATGGATGCTGGTCACCCAACTGCCAAGACATCCTAATCCTCGCGCTTTTTTTCTAGAGTATGCCCCCTTTTGTTCCCTCCACTATCCAAAGACAACCCCTTATGCGGGGTTTAGGTCGGTGTGGGAGAGGAAAAACGGGCAACAAGGCTGAGGGGCAGCTGTTTTGGCCCTTTTTTCAGCTTGCTCACCCACTGATCCCAAACATGTGCTGGCCCCCAAACATAGATTTATTTTTTTAGTGTTGCATAAATGAAAACCCAATGTTGAACCTCCCTCATCTGGAGGATGATTTTAAACTCTTGATTGCTTGCAAGGCACTACAGAGTCGCAATATTTTCAACAAAAAGGGTTTTCGAAAGATCTCAAAGTCATCTTAGTGCTGCAAGGATGGCTTAACTCTGCAGTGAAGATCGGGATTCTAGAGAAAGATCCCAATGCAGTCTTCCTTCTGCCATGCTGAAAACCCCCACACCTTTTTCAGATTTGAACCTCTGTATATATTGCATCTGATCCTTGGTATTAAAATGTGCTGAAAAAAAATCTCGCTTGATTATCCAAGGGGGAAGGGGGGAAATTCCCAACACCAAAACCCTTTAGGAGACTTAAATTAAGCTCTTCCACAAGTTTCCCTCATTCTCTCCCATGGGTTTGGGCTATCCTAAAGGGGTTTTGAAAACCATCGGGATGTAGGAGATCCGGGAACCCTTTTGTGTTTTGTAGGAATCGGGTTCATGTAGCCCGGTTAATGAAAGGGGTGGTTCCCACTCCAGTATACGGGCCCTCCGCAGGTGAAGACCGAAACCCCCAGTACAGATTCTGAGACTTCATTATGAACTGAGCCAACACCCGGGGAAAAATGGGATTGCAAAAAAATACCCCTCACAGCCATAATCAAGCTTACCACGAATAAGCGCTCGGTAAAGCCATAGAAGCTTTTTGTCGGTCGACCCCAAGAAAATGTGAAAGCCCCGAAAAATACTAAGCGCTTTTGTACCCTTTCCCTTTTTTAACTGTTTGGTGGGGCAACCATTAATCTTGAGTCAAAATTAGCCCCAAGTACTTCACCTTTTGGGAAATTGCAGGGGTTTTTGTCCTAAATAGGGGAAAGGGGTGGAATTTTTCCTGGGTTTGTAAAAATTTACCCCTGGTCTGTTTGGGAGAAAATTTGAACCATATATGTTCCCACTGTAAAAACCTGATTTTTTGCAGCCTCTTGGGGTCCTTCACATCCTGTAGTTTTCCCCGAGCAGTACAGTGTAAAGTCACCCCCCCCTCAGTTACATGAACGCACTTGAACAACTTTTAAAAATGTCATTTTAGAAATGGCAAAAGGGGCACCTTAAGACCCCCCTTGTGGGACCCCTTCCGCGCTTCCGGGTTGAGAAACTTTTCCCCCCAAACTCAAAATTTCCCTTTAGCAAGGAACTTTGTTAAAGGTAGGTAATGCCCCTTTTAAAACCAAAATTTTAAACAGCTTCAGAGTTGCCAGTTTCCCCAAGTTGTATCGTAAGTTTTTAAAGGTCAAAGAAACTGCCAACAGTAGTTGCTGTGTGAAGGAATTCTGTATAGCAGTTTCCATCCCCCAAAATGCTCTGTGGTCGTCTCGATTTTTCTAAACCCTTTTGTATGGGTCAAATGTTTTTTTTTTTCTAGCAGCCATGTCAACCTAATTTTACCTTTTCCCCATCAGCTTGCAGATGCAGTGGTGGGGGAAATTGGTCGAATTTCCGGTGCGGAAGCATCTTTGCCAGGTTTAGGAACGGGAAATGATTATAGCCTCTTTCCCATGTGGAGGGGCACTTGCCCTCCCTATAGATCCTATTGAAAGGTCCAACAGGAACTTCGGGACCTCCGGAAAGTGAGATCTTTTGATAGGAATTCTTCACTTCCTGGGGCAGCTTCGGCAGAGCTGCAAAGCAGAGCCACTCCTGCAAAAAAAATGGAAAACTGCTGCAGTCCTACTGAAGAACGACATTGGGGTGTTTTTTCCTTTCGCACGAAGATGGAAATCGAGCAGTGTAGATGTTTCCAGAGGAGATCTCTGCCATGGTTTTGCTAGCTCTTAGAAAATATCTTTTTTGTCTGTGTATTATCCCATCATCCAGAGCAGGTTGTGATTGGTGTGTCTTTCCGCAATCTTAGCCCCTTGTCCCACCCCCCATGCTAAGGGGGTCCCAGAGTTAATTAGGAGACATACTGTCTCCACGACGTCCGTCTGCCCCTCTACGGCGCCGGGCCCTTGGGCTCGGGTCTTTTTGTAACTGATCAAGGGGTTAAAATGCTGGGGCGTCGTTTAAAACTCCCTTAATGCTTTTTTCCTTCCGACAGCTTGTTGGCATTCATCGCCCACCAGGGGTATGGGGTTAAGGGTACTGTCCGCTTTTTTGGGAATGGGCTTTCGGGAAAGGGAAAATTTGTGAGTGAAGTGATTAACACACTGAACCCACGGAAATCAATCCTTGCAATACTGCAGTTGATCTAAAAAGATTTTCCCGCCTGCATGTTCAAATCGCCCTCCTTTGCACTCCATTGATGGGAAAACCTTCACCTCCCCAAATTATAGGAAAAGGGCGCTTCCATGTAAGTCTTCCCTGACCCGCCAAGTGAAGTTCAACGTGAATGGTGGGGTATTTATGGTTATATTGGGGAATGTCCCAGTTTGAAATTGGAAATTGTGGGGAGTGCCTGTTCGTAAAACTGCATCTACTCTAGGAACAAGGACTCAAAGGCCCCTTCCTCGAGGGTTCACAAAGTGTCTCCCCAGAGGTGATGCCGCCATTGAAATCCCCAAGAGTAGAAATGGATGTGGCAACGCCCAAGTACATTTTCCAAAACATCATGTTGAATTAGTGGAGGAAGGTAAGGGGTCAACATTGTAAGGCGTGTCAAAACCTATTCTCCCAGCTTCACCTGCAGGGTTTTCTGCAGGGGGATGGCCCGGAAGGGGAAATCTTGCGTCCATTACTGTACTCCCCAGAGGGCCCTTGTCAAAAAGGTCCTAATGGGCTTGAATTGGAATCCCCCAGGGAAAAACAGATGATTTCCCCCGGGCAAAATCTCTTGTAGACATACCAAAAATGGGGGAAAAGAAGCTATCAGATTTGCGTTCTTCCCCTTTTTCAAAAATTTTCCCGACAGTTCCTTGGGTTAGGGTATCCTTTTTTAGATTTTTCTTCATAAGGGTTTGGCACACCTGTGGTCAAAGGTTTTTCCTCACACCATGATCCTGGGTACCTTTTTAATGGTTTTTACCCGTGGAGCTATTTCCACAGGTTTCCCTTTAGAGGTTTAGATTTCTTTGCTGGGGAAAGAGCGGGCCCCGTGCCTTTGCTTTTGGGGTATTTGTTTGCAGGAGGCCCCCGTGTGTTGTGGGAGCTGGAGTCTTTTTCACAGCCTCAGGTTCCCTTTTCCGGGGGAAAGGGGCGTGCCTGAGCCTTTACTTTGGGGCTTCTGCTAGCAGCAGAGGCCCCCTGTGGATGTGTGGGAGCTGGAGCGTCACCGTTGAGGCCTCTGGGCCTTAAAAGTTTGGGGTCCAAAGACCTTACTTTGGAGGAGGGGGTCTCCTCATAGCCCTCCTCCTTAAAATCCGTTTCTGGTGAACAACTCACCAGAGGCGTGTCAGCAATTTCCGACTGAGGGGTTTAAAAAAAATCAAGTGTGTGTTTAAAAAAGCATTGGAGGCAAGGGTTTTGGGGGGAAGGGGTTGGGCTAAAACCAAAGCAAAAGGGTTACCCCGGCTGGCAAATACACACGGGACGGCGCTTTGCCCCTGGAAAAAAACTTTTTCCTTGCTCCTTATTACCAAAACTTCCCTTTTTAAATTTGTCCTTTTTTCACTGCTTTAAAACTTTATGGCCTTTTGCAGTGGTAACAGCATATTGGACCGGGCAGTTTTTCATCTCCTTGGACCTTTGTACCCCACCTTACACATACTCTTGGTTTTCCCATTTTCCCTTAAAACGGGGAAAAAGTTGGCTTCCCTGCCCCTAAAACCCGGCAGTGAACACCCCATAGGGGTTGGGACATATGGTTTTTCATTGGTGGGACATGCTAACTTTAAACCCATTCTGGGAAAGGACTAACGGGTTAAAGTTGAAGAAGACTGGTGTCGACTGTTCCAAACCATCAACTTTTTTTCTTTAAAAAGTTTTTTCTGCCATGCATTAAAATTTTAAAAGTTCCCTAACAGTTTCCCTCAGAAAACCTCACAGGTCTCGGGAAAAAAAAAAATTCCCTTACACTGATTAAGGGTTTTTTGAGGGGAACATGAAACTTTAGCCCCGGAATGTCGCATTTCCAATTTTCGACGGTATAAGATTTGGATGATTTTATTTTTGTTACAGGTGTGGATAATTTTTTCGGTTTCCCCGTGGGCCAGTGGCTTTTTCCACATGGGTCCCAAAAGTCCCAAAAGAACCACCCCTCAGCGAGGGCGAGGTCACATTTTTTATCTGACCCCGTTTGCCGAGAGTTCGTGTGAAGCACCCCAAAGCGGTAGGGGCAGCTTCCCCCCTCCCCCTCCGGGGGAGCTGGGGCGACCCGCATACCCGATTTCCCCTTTAGAAGTCGTAGCGTCTCGTAGCGTGTGTTTACCCTTTACGTGTGTTTTGCTCCCTTCAGCCACTGACGAGTACAATTGTGGGGGGGAGGGCCGTTTTCATCCCTTTTTGGGAGCAAAACGAACACCCCCCCCGAAGAAAAATCTGCTCGCCGCTAGAAGACATGTCGAAGAACAAAAAAAAACTTAAATCACGTTTGGGCCCCCTTTCTTATTTCTTTTCCCCTTTCCCTTTTCCCATACTGTGTTAAGCCGTTTTTTTTTGTTTTGGGTTAAAAAATAAGGAAGCAAATGGACGTTCTCCACTATTCTTCCACCTCAGATCGCATTTCCCCTGCGATCGAGTATGTGACAAAAACATGAAAATCGTTTTGTTTGTTTAAATAAATTAAATTTTTTTCTCTCGTTTTTTTGAGATTTAATTGTTTCATCAAAAGAATTTAACGCGTTGTGATTTTCCTTTTCGCGAATATATTTCATTTATCTCGTTCCCAACCCCCCCCCGACCTGACCTTCCCTTTTCTCGCTTAGGTCCTTGGAAAGAAAGGTCGTTTTTTTGACCTGACCTCAATTTCTCTTTTCCCGGGCCCGGGGGGCGGCGTGGGGAGGTCAATGACCGCTATGTTACCCCGTTTTTTGGTTGTTTTTTTGTGCGCCCCTTTGGGAAATTAAACCTAGCTCGTTACATTTCCCCTTTTTTGGACCGTTCTATCGGCGCTAGAACGAAATATGTAACGGAAAAATTTATTAAATTCATTTGTTTGAATATGGTAGGGTCTCCTCATATCTAGTGCACAGAATTGCCCCATATTGCCCAGGGTTGCCCTAAAAAGCCGTCGTTCGAAAAATAGGCAATAAACCAAAATTTCGTTCGGCCCCTTTTTTGTCGGTGTGACCCCCGGGTTTTTCCGTTAATTAAAGAGGGCTAGGTTTTAGCTAGAATCATTTTTTCTTTTTTAATCACACCTTTCTCACCCTCTTGAAGTCGTAAGCGTACACTCTTTTTCATATCATTTTAATTTGAATTCATTGGGAGTTGAAATAATCTTAAAAAGCTACATTCTATTTACTTCTTTTGTTATTGAATGCAATTTCGTGTTTGGATTCTTCTTCTTAACCTACTTCACTCACACCGCATCACACACACCTCGCCTATCAAAACGCAGGACAAAAGATATGACCCTTTTTATTAAAAGGCTGGGGCTGTCTTTGTGCCCGGGGTAAAGATATTTATTAAACTCTTTAGCCCGAATTTTGTCCGTCGTGACAGTGGTTGACATAAGACAGTTACATCATTTCTTATCTGTTACACTATGGGTTTAAAAGATCTTCGCGGATCGCGATGTCGTTCCTTATTATTTCATACTACAGAGATGGTGGGGGAGTTCAAATCGGTCTTTGCGGGCCGCTACTGACGTCTCCCCTTCTATTTTTTTTTATCTTTGTGAAAGTAAACACAAGTTAAAAAAAGACAAAAATAAGTTAAAAACCAACATTAAAAACCGCAATTTTTTATAAATCACCGGCTAGTGGTAGATAACACCCCTTCTTCTCTGTTGCCTTTCTTTTTCTCTTACTCTGGCCCTTACGTGTATGATCTGGCTCCCCGACTTTATATTGCAGTCGGACCGACACGGCACCGAAGGAGGACCCTTAGGATGCTGTGAGAAGGACGTCATCGAAGATCGCCGTAGGCCCACGGACCAGGATTTTCGTCAGAAAAGGTGTTAAGCCGTCCCAGTGTAGTGGACGGGTGTGCCTGCCGAGACGCCCCGAGTTGCCCCCCCCCCCCCGAGACGCCGCAGATCCATTCAACTCCAGGAGCTCGTAGCGCAGGTATCATGAAACTTACGAGGACGAGCAACCCACCGAGATGGACCTGGACGAGATCTGTAAGGACGTGTGGACGAGGACGCCGCCGAGTTAGGCCTGGACGAGGACTACGAGGAGGTCAAGATGAATCCGAAGTCAAGGAGGACCTGTGCGAGACTTTCGAGGACGTGTGGACATCGAGGACGGACAGATTACACCAAGGACCAGGAGGATAAGGACGACAGGGACGAGCAGCCACGAAGATGCACCAGGACGACGCACGAGAACGAGACGACCAGCCCAGTTAGGTCACCCTTGAAGGCGCCTCGAGGGCGAGGCGCGAGTAGGTGGCCGAGCAACATAAGATGTGGATAAATCTATTTCTGTTACAGTATGTGGATAATTCTATTTCGGTACCAGTGGACCACGTGGCTGTTTTCCACGTGGATCCAAATGTCCCAAATAAGAACCACCCACTCAGTGAGGGCGGAGGTCACATTTTATATCTGACCTCGTTTGACCAAGAGTTCGTGCTAAGCTACCACCGTGCTAGGGTCGGCCCTCGCCTCTCTCCATGTGGGCTGACCATGACCTCCACGCGGCCCGATTGCCCGTATAACTAAACATGTCGTGTTCTTATACTGTGTGCGCCAACTCTCAGAAATAAAGAGTCAAGCCGTTAACAAGTATAACTACCCTCTGTTCACCATTGTACTAAGGATGATAGCCTTTTATAGACGGTCACTCTCGTCTGGTGACGAAACCTCAACTATCAGGCTACCATCTCGTTGTGGGGTGATGCGAGGATCACGTTGACATACTTCAACAATTTTTCGATGTACTTCGAAAATATCAAGATCCATGATTGATACACCATCAATGGTCTTCACTACTAGGTACTTACTGTATGAAATGTTTTCATATTTACCAGGTAAGATTTCCTTAGGGATTGAGGAGGACTTTTCCCCTTCTTACCTGGTTTGGGAGCACGGGAACCATTACAATTCCCATTCTTGCCCTTTGGAAGCTGGAAAGGTTCCAAAGTGACAATACGTGAAGTTCCAGAGGGAATGGTCGGGGGATTGCGTAGGTCGTCAGGGAGAGAGCTAGATCTTTGTAAATTTGTAGTACTCATACAAATTGGAATTCTTCATTTCCTCACCCCCCCACCCACCATGGAGTCCAACAAGAGGAAGCTATAGTTGGGGTTCAAAATCTCCCAACAGCCACAGGGGTAATGAGGAAATATGCGCAGCCACTATTACAGTACTGATGGCAGTCGCGGGACCTATGCGCTACCAACTGAATAGTGCCTGCTTGACCCTAGCCATATTTGACCAGCCGATTGACTTGACCGGGCCTTGATCAAGCCACCCGTCTAACCAGAATAAAGGACCAAAGAGGTGTGTTGCTAGCTGCAGGACGCAGCATGCAGCATCGCTCAACCTCCAGGACTCCTGTCTCCTGGTAATACGGGATGCCATGCACGGCAAACACACATGGGAGAGTTCTCCCTGGTCCAAGATGGAATGAACCAGGGGTGGGTGCACCATCCCCTCTCATAGGCCTTGGTGCACCAGGAAGCCATTTTGTCTCATCCCTCACTGGTGACCCCTCCAGTATGGGTAGCCCTCTGGTCCGGCTCACCAGATCATTGGGACCTCAAGCCCTCCCACCGCGGCAAGGCGGCTTCCGTTAGGGGGGTCATGCTCCAGGAGACATTAATAGGGGGGACTGCTCGCTTCTCAGGGTATTATGTCTTCATGCTGCCAAGCACAGCTGGCAAAAGAGGCTTGATCCCCCTGGTTAGAGCAACAATCCCTTGCATTTCAATAGCCAATGCACCGCACTGTGGAGAGAATGTTAAATTTCTAGCAATTGAGATTCACCTGGCTGGGTGGCCCCTCAAGCTGTACAATTGGTACAGCAAGCCAGGCTGTAGGAGCTTAGACATCAGCCAGGTCTGTGATACTGCACCGCAAGACCGAGTAATCATAGGGGATTTCATAGAGATTTCAATGCACACCACCCCATCCTGGCTCCCTGCAGGGCACCGGATGCAGCAGCCAACATGCTTGAGACTTTCCCTAAGATCGCTTTTCTCAATAGCCAAGAGCCAACACATGTCAGAGGAGGGGTCCTAGACCTCACCTTGGCCACTGCGGCTCTGGTGGAGAGAATTAGATAGTATGTTGATGAGACTGTCACAAGTGACCATTATGGCACTGTTACTACCCTCATGGATGCTGGCCCAGCCCAAGGCCAACTGAAAAGCCTTTCAGAATGCCTTGGCCCACTTCTTAGAAGCAATGAACCCCCATAGAGTGAAACGTGGGAGTGGTTGAAGTCAGACTTATCAGTGCCATAAATCAAGCAGCCTCACAGAGACTATACCTTAAACTCAGCCATGGTCCAGGAATTATAAGGACGCCTGGTACTTTAACGATGAGATTAAGGAAGTCAACCACAGAGTGAGCATGCGTAGAAAACATTTCCGAAGGCAAAGAACCCCTGACAACCTAGCCTTCTTAAGGGAAGCAATTAGGGATACCAAGGAAACCGCCATAGGAGTCAGGCAGAAAAATTGGCTGGAATGGTGTGAGTCCTTTGACCACTGAACCACCCTTACAGAGCTGTGGCAACAGGTCAGGCGAGCTACTAGCTGCTCAGCCCCGAGGTGTACACACCACGACCTTAAATCAGAAGCAAACAGACTGGTGCATGAGTTCTCTGTGAGAACAAGTAACAACAGTTTGCCACCTGAAATGAGGGCAAACCAAGAACGCCTATAACCAGGTAGACTTGCTCATATTAGAGAAAGGGCAATCGAACCCGATATCCCAGATGGGGGAACTAAGAAAATCCTACAAAAACAATTCTTGCACAACCCATGGTTCTGATGGGATCTTGTATCCCATCATTTCCCACCAAGGACTGGCATTTCTCTCCTCAGCTGCCTGGGCAAGACGGCCGAGAGAATGGTACTAAACCGACTCCAGTGGAAAATGGGACCCCCACATGAACACCTCCATGGGCTCACAGCATAGCCACTTTCTTAAGCACAATCAGCACTCTCACGTCTGTAGTAGTATTCCTAGACCTGGAGAAGGCTTTTGAATTAGCAAGTCCTTTTGCTATTCAGGAGACCCTGATCCAGAAAGGGATCAGAGGAAAGCTCTTGGCTTGGATAGGTGACTATTTCAGGAACAGAACAGCCAAAGTCAGATTCCAAGGTCACCTATCACAGCACATGCCACTAGAAAATGGAACACCACAGGGTGGGGTCCTCAGTCCAGACTTTTTCAACACCCTAATGTTCTGCATCCTCAACACATAGCTCCCAGTGGGGTGCAAGATTATTTCCTATGCAGACAACCTTGTAATCATCTCCACTGGAGCACACTGCCTAAGTAAATCCCAGCGCTGCCTGGACTTTGTATCTGAGGACTGCTGTAGGACAGGACTAAAGATCTCTGCAGCCAAATCCAGAGACAAAATGTTCAAGGCACAAGTCTGAGAATCCAGGGAATGAACTTGGAATGGGTCGAGGTCTTCCAATACTTGGGGTAATGATTGACCAGACCCTTTCCTTTGAAAAGGAGGTCCAGTATTTGATTGACCGAACTGAAGCAAGACTGTCTGTCATGAGAGCAATGACTGGGAGAAACATAGCAGCTAGACATAAAGCACTAAGATCGTTGTATGTACATGCCATCTGTCCCATTGTGGACTATGCTTGTCTTCCTGATTGCCACAAAGCCAAGATTAAGAGAAAAATTTAAAAACAGTTCAAAATGAAGCTGCCAGGATCATTCTGGGTGCCCCAAAGTGGACGAAGGCCCTCAACCTCCTCGTGGAGGCAAACCTTCTCCCCCTGGACTCACGAACTGATCTAATGGCAGCTCAGTTTCTTTCAAAGGTCATCCAAGCTCCCAGGAACACAAACATGAGACAAAAAATACTCAGACGCCTAGAACAAGCCACAAGCTGTTTGCAAACAACTGGCTGTCTCACACAGCCAGGGTGCTGATATGCTATCAGCTCAAAGAACAACTACTTGCAAGGGCATGGACTCCCCCCACCCCGACTTTATTGAAGCCTTGCAGTGGGCACAAATCTTGATCGAGTTCTCTGTTATTAGCTTGTCAAGGAGAAAGAATCAATACCCCATGCCTAGTCTAAAGGCAGAAGCTGAGAGGGTCATTGCAGCCATCACTCCTCCGGGTAGTAGAACCTACTTCACGGATGGATCAGTCTTAAACCACACTGCAGGCACCGACTTTGCAGCAAGGCATGCTACACAATCCATGAGGGTAACAGACAATTCCTCCTCGCTACAGGCAGAGGCAGTTGCGATCATGGGAGCCCTAGCCCATACAGACTCCAGGGCAGCCACTGACGGTCCAAAGACAACACCTACCTCCTGCCCACTGTCCTTACCACAACACAGAGGATGCTTGCTCAGG
>NC_051398.1:5769681-5799681 GCF_015228065.2 Penaeus monodon | reverse complement strand
GCGAGCCACCAGCCGCTCAGCCCCGAGATGCACGCACCACGACCCCCAGGCAGAGGCCAACAGACTAGCGCAAGAGTTCTCTGCGAGAACGAGTAGCGACATTCTGCCAGCCGAACTGAGGGCAAGACAAGAACGCCTACAACCAGACAGACTTGCTCACATCAGAGAAAGAGCAGCCGAACCCGATGACTCAGACGTTATCTTTTCTCTGAGGGAACTAAGAGATGCACATAAAGCCAGTTGCAACTCAGCCCCGGGCGATGACGGGATCTCGTACCCCATCATCTCCCGCCTGGGACTGGTAAGTGAGCTTGCATTCCTGCAACTCATCAACAAGTCCTGGGAAACTTCCACTCTACCCCAGAGCTGGAAGAGGGCTACCATAGTTCCCATCCCTAAACCAAAGGAGCCGGGGAAGTACCGCCCCATCTCTCTCCTCAGCTGTCTGGCCAAGACTGCCGAGAGGATGGTACTGAACCGGCTCCAATGGAAAATGGGAGCCCCACACGAACACCTCCACGGGTTCTCCAGGGGCATGAGCACAGCACACAGCATAGCCACGCTCTTGAGCACAATAAACACGGGCGCATCTGTGGCAGTATTCCTTGACCTGGAGAAGGCTTTCGAATTGGCAAGTCCCCTTGCCATTCAGGAGAGCCTGATCCAAAAAGGAATCAGAGGTAAGCTCTTGGCTTGGAGAGGTGACTACTTTAGGAATAGAACAGCCAGAGTCAAATTCCAAGGTCACCTATCACAGCACATGCCACTAGAAAATGGAACGCCACAGGGTGGGGTTCTCAGTCCAGCCCTTTTTAACACACTAATGTCCTGTATCCTCAACATAAACCTATGCAGACGATCTTGCTATCATCTCCACTGGACCACACTGCCTAAACAAAGCCCAGCGTTGTCTGGACTTGGTATCCGAGGAGTGTTGCAGGACAGGACTAAAGATCTCTGCAGCCAAATCCAAAGCCATGGCTCTGAGACAGAGAGTTCAAGGCACAAGTCTGAAAATCCAGGGAATGGACTTGGAGTGGGTTCAGGAATACCTCTACCTTGGGGTAAGGATAGACCGGACCCTCTCCTTCCGCCAGGAGGTCCAGTACCTGCTTGACCGAACAAAGGCAAGACTGTCTGTCATGAGAGCAATGAGTGGAAGACGCATAGGGGCCAGACACAGAGTACTAAGATCATTCTACGTACATGCTGTCAGGCCCATTGTAGACTATGCCTCCCTCGCTCTGATTGGTATCAAGAGAAAATATAAAGACCGATTGGAGACAGTCCAAAACGAAGCCGCCAGGGTCATTCTGGGTGCCCCAAGGTGGGCGAAGGTCCTCAACCTCCTAGTGGAGACAAACCTTCTCCCCTTGGCCTCACGAATTGATCTAACGACAGCACAATTCTTATCAAAGGTCATCCAGGCTCCCAGGAACACAAGCCTAAGACACAAAATAGTCAGAGCCTAGAACAAGATAACGAGCTGTTTGCAAACAACTCCTGGCTGTCTCACACAGCCAGGGGCTAATACGCCATCAGCTCAAAGAACCGCTACTGGCCAAGGGCATGGACTCCCACACCCTGACTTTGTCGAAGCTCCGCCGTGGGCACAACCTCGATAGAGTTCTCGGTCATGAGACTGGCAAGCAAAAAGAGTGAATATTGTACGCCTAGCCTAAAGGCAGAAACCCAGAGGGTCATTGCAACCATCACCCCTCCGGGGAGCCGAACATATTACATGGATGGATCGGTCGATCCCTTGACCCACACTGCAGGCGTCGGCTTCGCAACAAGGGATGCCACAATATCCATGAGGGTAACAGACAACGCCTCCTCGCTACAGGCAGAGGCAGTTGCTATCATGGGAGCACTGAGTCACGCGTCCGTAAGGGAAGGACACCTGGTCATACACACAGACTCCAAAGGAGCCGTCGACTGTCTTCAGCAGCGCTCACCCACTGACAACATCTACCTCCTGACAACCATCCGCACAATAGCACAAAGGATGCTGGGATCAGAGGCAATGAGCTTGCTGACAGATTAGCCGAAATCGGCCGGGGTATGCCCCCAAATCCCATGATAATACATCAGAGCCGAAATTTACTTAGCAGGAAGTGTACGGTGGCGGCCAACTCCTTCCTCCTGCAGCTTCACAGAGAGAAACGAGATATTCCCCCTCGGCCAGCTGGTACTCAGATGCCACAGGCTATGAACCACTGGCACTCTCTGAAATAAACAACAGAGGTACCGAAGTCATTCTGCACAGAATGCGCCTAGGTTACCACTGTGCATGGCAGATTATACAAACCATAGAACGTGAAGAGAGGTGTTGCATGCATTGCGGCGAGCCGAACGCCACACTGGTACACTACTTGGAGAATTGCGTGCACACGCAATTCCTAAGACAAACCCCACAGAACACAGCCGTCGTGCTGGTAAAGAGATTATGCGAGATGCTTACACCACGGCTACAGGAGCGCCTGCGGTAAGCACCGAGTGTCAGACCAACAAATGAGACAGCCATAAAAAGCTGACACAGGCCGGGCCATAAGTGAAAGGCCCGGGCGAAGCCAGAACTTCGCAAATCTCAAGCAAGCAAGCAAACACACACACACACACACACACACACATATATATATATGTATATATATATATATATATATATATATATATATATTATATAATATATATATATATATATATATATGCATTTTTTTTTTTAACGGTAGGTTCACGTTTGAGCCACCGTGGTCACAGCATGATACTTTCATGTGTGATGCTCTTGGAGTGAGTACCTGGTAGGGTCCCCAGTTCCTTTCCACGGAGAGTGCCGGTGTTACCTTTTAGGTAATCATTCTCTCTATTTATCCGGGCTTGGGACCAGCAATGACTTGGGCTGGCTTGGTGAAGTTCCTTGCCCAAGGGAAAACGCGCCGGCCGGTGACTCGAACCCTCGAACTCAGATTGCCGTCGTGACAGTTTTGAGTCCGATGCTCTAACCACTCGGCCACCGCGGCCTATATATATACATACATATATAATTTTAATATATATATATTATATATAAAATATTATATATATATTATATATTATATATATAATATATATTATAAAATATATATATAATTTTATAAATATATAATATATATATATAATTATATATATACATGTATATATACATATATATATATATATTTTAATATATATATTATTATACATATATATATACATATATACAAATATATATATATATATTTATATATATATTATATATATATATATAGATATAATATATATATATATAATATAATATAAATTTTTATGTTGTGTGTGGTGTGTGTGTGTGTGTGTGTGGGGTGTGTGTGGTGTCTCTGTGTGGGGTGTGTGTATGTATCTATGTGTGCGTGCGTGTGTGTATATATTATATATATATATATATATATAATATATATATATATATATATAATATATATATATATATATTAATTTTATATATTTATAAATGCATATATATATATATATCGTGTGTGTGTGTGTTGGGGTGTGTGTGTGTTTTGGTGTGTGTTTTTGTGTTGTGTGTTGTGTGTGTGTATGTGTGTGTGTGTGTGTTTGTGTGTGTATGTGTGTGTGTGTGTGTTTGTGTGTGTATGTGTGTGTGTGTGTATGTATCTCTCTCTCTTTAAACATATGTATATAATATATATATATATATATATCTATATATATATATATATATATATTTTATATTTATTTTATATTAAAATATAATAGTAGATGGAGTTTGACATCAACTATTTGGACTGGTCTGTATCTCTTTATGGAGAGATTGTGTGGGTGTGAGTGCCCACAGGTATGACTGGGTGCTGGAGGTGAAGCGGAGATTAACGGGGGAGCCAGATGGCTCCCCAGTCGGCTAAGGACTGGGCAATCCTTGTGTGGCTGCTGCTGTTGTCGTGTTCCGCTGGAGGACGGGGGAATGCTGATTTCGCTTCGATCGTTCGTTTGAGATATGCGAAGATTTGGCTTCGCCCGGGCCTTCATACATATGGCCCATCCTGTGTCAGCTATTTTGGCTGGGCTCATTTTATTCTCTGACACTCTATCCATACCGTGGGGGTGAGATTGCCAACAGGCGCTCCTGCCGCCATGGTGTAAGCATGCGGCATAATCTCTTTCCCAGCCCGGGGGCTATGTGGGGCGGACCCTGTCTCAGAAATGTGTGCGCTCACAATTCGTAAGTAATGTAATTCGGCTCGCCACAGGTGCATGCAACACCTATCTGCATTGTCTCTATGATCTGCCTGTGCAATGGTAACCTAGTCTGATTCTGTGAAGAATGACTTGGGTTACCTCTATTGATGGCTTCAGATAGTGCCAGTGGCTCATAGCCTGTGGCGACTGAGTACCATCTAGCCGAGTGGGAGGATCTCGTTTTCTCTCTGTGAAGCTGCAGGAGGAAGGCACGAGCTGTGGCATTACACTTCTCCCTTCAGTTTTTCAGCTCGGTTTATGATCATGGGATTTGGGGGCATACCCCTGCCAATGTCAATGTCTGTCAGCAAGCTCATTCCCTCTGATGCGTATGTAGCTAGGGACCCATTTTTATGATTATTTTTTATCCTGAGAAAAGCTCCTCTGTGTTGTGGTAAGGACAGTGGGCAGGAGGTAGGTGTTGTCTTTGGACCGTCAGGGGGCTGCCCTGGAGTCTTTTAGGGGCTAGGGCTCCCATGATCGCAACTGCCTCTGCCTGTAGCGAGGAGGAATTGTCTGTTACCCTCATGGATTGTGTAGCATGCCTTGCTGCAAAGTCGGTCCCTGAAAGTGTGGTTTAAGACTGATCCATCCGTGAAGTAGTTTCTACTACCCGGAGGGGTGATGGCTGCAATGACCCTCTCAGCTTCTGCCTTTAGACTAGGCATGGGGTATTGATTCTTTCTCCTTGACAAGCTAATAACAGAGAAAATCGATCAAGATTTGTGCCCACTGCAAAGGGTTCAATAAAGTCGGGGTGGGGGAGTCCAGCCCTTGCAAGTAGTTGTTCTTTGAGCTGAAGCATATCAGCACCTGGCTGTGTGAGACAGCCAGTTGTTTGCAAACAGCTTGTGGCTTGTTCTAGGCGTCTGAGTATTTTTTGTCTCATGTTTGTGTTCCTGGGAGCTTGGATGACTTTGAAAGAAACTGAGCTGCCATTAGATCAATTCGCGAATCCAGGGGGAGAAAGTTTGCCTCCATGAGGAGTTTGAGGGCCTTCGTCCACTTTGGGGCACCCAAAATGATCCTGGCAGCTTCATTTTGAACTGTTTTTAAATTTTTCTCTTAATCTTGGCTTTGTGGCAATCAGGAAGACAAGCATAGTCCACAATGGGACAGATGGCATGTACATACAACGATCTTAGTGCTTTATGTCTAGCTGCTATGTTTCTCCAGTCATTGCTCTCATGACAGACAGTCTTGCTTCAGTTCGGTCAATCAAATACTGGACCTCCTTTTCAAAGGAAAGGGTCTGGTCAATCATTACCCCAAGTATTGGAAGACCTCGACCCATTCCAAGTTCATTCCCTGGATTCTCAGACTTGTGCCTTGAACATTTTGTCTCTGGATTTGGCTGCAGAGATCTTTAGTCCTGTCCTACAGCAGTCCTCAGATACAAAGTCCAGGCAGCGCTGGGATTTACTTAGGCAGTGTGCTCCAGTGGAGATGATTACAAGGTTGTCTGCATAGGAAATAATCTTGCACCCCACTGGGAGCTATGTGTTGAGGATGCAGAACATTAGGGTGTTGAAAAAGTCTGGACTGAGGACCCCACCCTGTGGTGTTCCATTTTCTAGTGGCATGTGCTGTGATAGGTGACCTTGGAATCTGACTTTGGCTGTTCTGTTCCTGAAATAGTCACCTATCCAAGCCAAGAGCTTTCCTCTGATCCCTTTCTGGATCAGGGTCTCCTGAATAGCAAAAGGACTTGCTAATTCAAAAGCCTTCTCCAGGTCTAGGAATACTACTACAGACGTGAGAGTGCTGATTGTGCTTAAGAAAGTGGCTATGCTGTGAGCCCATGGAGGTGTTCATGTGGGGTCCCATTTTCCACTGAAGTCGGTTTAGTATCATCCTCTTGGCAGTCTTGACCCAGGCAGCTGAGGAGAGAAATGCCAGTCCTTGGTGGGAAATGATGGGATACAAGATCCCATCAGAACCATGGGTTGTGCAAGAATTGTTTTTGTAGGATTTTCTTAGTTCCCCCATCTGGGATATCGGGTTCGATTGCCCTTTCTCTAATATGAGCAAGTCTACCTGGTTATAGGCGTTCTTGGTTTGCCCTCATTTCAGGTGGCAAACTGTTTGTTACTTGTTCTCACAGAGAACTCATGCACCAGTCTGTTTGCTTCTGATTTAAGGTCGTGGTGTGTACACCTCGGGGCTGAGCAGCTAGTAGCTCGCCTGACCTGTTGCCACAGCTCTGTAAGGGTGGTTCAGTGGTCAAAGGACTCACACCATTCCAGCCAATTTTTCTGCCTGACTCCTATGGCGGTTTCCTTGGTATCCCTAATTGCTTCCCTTAAGAAGGCTAGGTTGTCAGGGGTTCTTTGCCTTCGGAAATGTTTTCTACGCATGCTCACTCTGTGGTTGACTTCCTTAATCTCATCGTTAAAGTACAGGCGTCCTTATAATTCCTGGACCATGGCTGAGTTTAAGGTATAGTCTCTGTGAGGCTGCTTGATTTATGGCACTGATAAGTCTGACTTCAACCACTCCCACGTTTCACTCTATGGGGGTTCATTGCTTCTAAGAAGTGGGCCAAGGCATTCTGAAAGGCTTTTCAGTTGGCCTTGGGCTGGGCCAGCATCCATGAGGGTAGTAACAGTGCCATAATGGTCACTTGTGACAGTCTCATCGACACACTATCTAATTCTCTCCACCAGAGCCGCAGTGGCCAAGGTGAGGTTCTAGGACCCCTCCTCTGACATGTGTTGGCTCTTGGCTATTGAGAAAAGCGATCTTAGGGAAAGTCTCAAGCATGTTGGCTGCTGCATCCGGTGCCCTGCAGGGAGCCAGGATGGGGTGGTGTGCATTGAAATCTCTATGAAATCCCCTATGATTACTCGGTCTTGCGGTGCAGTATCACAGACCTGGCTGATGTCTAAGCTCCTACAGCCTGGCTTGCTGTACCAATTGTACAGCTTGAGGGGCCACCCAGCCAGGTGAATCTCAATTGCTAGAAATTTAACATTCTCTCCACAGTGCGGTGCATTGGCTATTGAAATGCAAGGGATTGTTGCTCTAACCAGGGGGATCAAGCCTCTTTTGCCAGCTGTGCTTGGCAGCATGAAGACATAATACCCTGAGAAGCGAGCAGTCCCCCCTATTAATGTCTCCTGGAGCATGACCCCCCTAACGGAAGCCGCCTTGCCGCGGTGGGAGGGCTTGAGGTCCCAATGATCTGGTGAGCCGGACCAGAGGTACCCATACTGGAGGGGTCACCAGTGAGGGATGAGACAAAATGGCTTCCTGGTGCACCAAGGCCTATGAGAGGGGATGGTGCACCCACCCCTGGTTCATTCCATCTTGGACCAGGGAGAACTCTCCCATGTGTGTTTGCCGTGCATGGCATCCCGTATTACCAGGAGACAGGAGTCCTGGAGGTTGAGCGATGCTGCATGCTGCGTCCTGCAGCTAGCAACACACCTCTTTGGTCCTTTATTCTGGTTAGACGGGTGGCTTGATCAAGGCCCGGTCAAGTCAATCGGCTGGTCAAATATGGCTAGGGTCAAGCAGGCACTATTCAGTTGGTAGCGCATAGGTCCCGCGACTGCCATCAGTACTGTAATAGTGGCTGCGCATATTTCCTCATTACCCCTGTGGCTGTTGGGAGATTTTGAACCCCAACTATAGCTTCCTCTTGTTGGACTCCATGGTGGGTGGGGGGGTGAGGAAATGAAGAATTCCAATTTGTATGAGTACTACAAATTTACAAAGATCTAGCTCTCTCCCTGACGACCTACGCAATCCCCCGACCATTCCCTCTGGAACTTCACGTATTGTCACTTTGGAACCTTTCCAGCTTCCAAAGGGCAAGAATGGGAATTGTAATGGTTCCCGTGCTCCCAAACCAGGTAAGAAGGGGAAAAGTCCTCCTCAATCCCTAAGGAAATCTTACCTGGTAAATATGAAAACATTTCATATAGTAAGTACCTAGTAGTGAAGACCATTGATGGTGTATCAATCATGGATCTTGATATTTTCGAAGTACATCGAAAAATTGTTGAAGTATGTCAACGTGATCCTCGCATCACCCCACAACGAGATGGTAGCCTGATAGTTGAGGTTTCGTCACCAGACGAGAGTGACCGTCTATAAAAGGCTATCATCCTTAGTACAATGGTGAACAGAGGGTAGTTATACTTGTTAACGGCTTGACTCTTTATTTCTGAGAGTTGGCGCACACAGTATAAGAACACGACATGTTTAGTTATACGGGCAATCGGGCCGCGTGGAGGTCATGGTCAGCCCACATGGAGAGAGGCGAGGGCCGACCCTAGCACGGTGGTAGCTTAGCACGAACTCTTGGTCAAACGAGGTCAGATATAAAATGTGACCTCCGCCCTCACTGAGTGGGTGGTTCTTATTTGGGACATTTGGATCCACGTGGAAAACAGCCACGTGGTCCACTGGTAACCGAAATAGAATTATCCACATACTGTAACAGAAATAGAATTATCCACATCTTATGTTGCTCGGCCACCTACTCGCGCCTCGCCCTCGAGGCGCCTTCAAGGGTGACCTAACTGGGCTGGTCGTCTCGTTCTCGTGCGTCGTCCTGGTGCATCTTCGTGGCTGCTCGTCCCTGTCGTCCTTATCCTCCTGGTCCTTGGTGTAATCTGTCCGTCCTCGATGTCCACACGTCCTCGAAAGTCTCGCACAGGTCCTCCTTGACTTCGGATTCTCTTGACCTCCTCGTAGTCCTCGTCCAGGCCTAACTCGGCGGCGTCCTCGTCCACACGTCCTCACAGATCTCGTCCAGGTCCATCTCGGTGGGTTGCTCGTCCTCGTAAGTTTCATGATACCTGCGCTACGAGCTCCTGGAGCTGAATGGATCTGCGGCGTCTCGGGGGGGGGGGGCAACTCGGGGCGTCTCGGCAGGCACACCCGTCCACTACACTGGGACGGCTTAACACCTTTTCTGACGAAAATCCTGGTCCGTGGGCCTACGGCGATCTTCGATGACGTCCTTCTCACAGCATCCTAAGGGTCCTCCTTCGGTGCCGTGTCGGTCCGACTGCAATATAAAGTCGGGGAGCCAGATCATACACGTAAGGGCCAGAGTAAGAGAAAAAGAAAGGCAACAGAGAAGAAGGGGTGTTATCTACCACTAGCCGGTGATTTATAAAAAATTGCGGTTTTTAATGTTGGTTATTAACTTATTTTCGTCTTTTTTTTAACTTGTGTTTTACTTTCACAAAGATAAAGAAGAAAATAGAAGAGGGAGACGTCAGTAGCGGTCCGCGAAGACCTGACTTGAACTACCCACCATCTCTGATAGATATGAGAATAGATAAGGGAACGACATCGGCGATCCGCGAAGATCTATTTGAACCATAGTCGTCACACAGATAAGAAATAGATGTAACTTGTACTTTATGTACGAACCACTCGTCACGACGGACAAAATTGCGGGCTAAAGAGATACATAATATATCTTTACGCCGGCACTAAGACAGCAACCAGCCTTATTAATGAAAAAGGGTCAGTATCTTTTGTCCTGCGTGTCTGAGTGAGGCGAAGGTGTGTGTGTATGCGTGTGTGAGTGACAGCTAGCGTTAATGAGAGAATGAATCACAAACACGAATATTAGCGTTCACTATAACAAAACTGAAGTAAATTAGCAATGCTAGCTATTTAAGATTATTTCAACTACCACACTGAATTCAACATATAATGATATGCGACAGAGTGTACGCATGTACGACTTCAAGAGGGTGAGAAAGGTGTGATTAATAAACGAATAATGATTCTAGCTCAAACCCTAGTCCTACATTAATTAACGGACATAACCGCGGGTCACACCGACTCAAAAGGTGCCGAACGAATAACTTTGGTTTATTGCACCTACTTTCGAACGACGGCGTTTACGCAACCCCTGGGCAATATCGGGCAATTCTGTGCACTATGATATGAGGGAAGATCCTACACTATATTCAAACTAATGAATTTTAATGAATTTCCGTTACATACTTCGTTCTAGCGCCGATAGAACGTGTCACCCAAAGGCAATGTAACGATGCTATGGTTAATTCCCAAGGCGTCAACAAAAATAACAACCAAAAAACAGGGGTAACATAGCGGTCATTTGACCTACCCACGCCGCCACCGACCGGGAAAAGAGAAAGTGAGGTCAGGTCAAGAAAACGACCTTTTCTCTTCCCAAGTGACCTTAAGCGAAGAAAAGGGAGGTCAGGTCGGGGCGAGGGTTAGGAACGAGATAAATGAAATGATATTCGCGATAAGATAAAATCACGAACGCGTTAAATTCGTTTAGATGAAACAATATAAATCTCTAAAAACGAGAGAAAATAATTAATTACTTAACTAACGAACGATATTCATGTTTATTGATCACATACTCGATCGCACGGAAATGCGATCTGAGGTGGAAGAATAGTGGAGTACGTACCATTTGCTGTCCTTAGCACCCTTTTTAAACCCAAAAAAAAAACAACGGGTTAACACATGGGAGGGAGAGGAAGGGAAAAGAAATAAGAAAAGGGGGGCCCAAACGTGTACCTACGTGTTTTTCTTCGACATGTCTTCTAGCGGTCGAGCAGATTTTTCTCGGGGGGTGTGTGTTCGTGTTGCATGCCAAAAGGGTTTCAAAGGCCCTCGCTGCCACCAGATTTTGTACTCTAGTACAGTGGCTGACAGGGACGCAAAACACACGTAAAGGGGTGAACACACGCTACGACGACGCTACGACTTGTCTAAAGGGGTAATCGCGGTATGCGGGTCGCAGCCAGCTCGCCCGGAGAGGGAGGGCGGAGCTGACCCTACCGCGTTGGGTGCTTCACACGAACTCTCGGTCAAACGAGGTCAGATATAAAATGTGACCTCCGCCCTCGCTGAGCGGGTGGTTCTTATTTGGGACATTTGGATCCATGTGGAAAACAGCCACGTGGTCCACTGGTAACCGAAATAGAATTATCCACATCCTGTAACAGAAATAGAATCATCCAAATCTTATACCGTCTGTATGCGATATGCGACATTCCTGGGGCTCAAGTTTCATGTTCTCCTCACAAAACCCTTAATCAGTGTAAGGGAATTGTTTTTTCCCGAGACCTGATGAGGTATTCTGAGGAGAAACTGTTAGAGGAACTATAGAATTTTAATGCAGTGGCAGTAAAACGTTTTAAGAAGAAAGTTGATGGTTTGGAACAGTCGACACCAGCTCTTCTTCTAACTTTTAACACGTTAGTCCTTCCAGAATCGGTTAAGTTAGCATGTTACCACCTCAATGTAAAGCCATATGTGCCCAACCCTATGCGGTGCTTCCACTGCCAGGGTTATGGGCATGGAGCCAACTCTTGCCGTTTTAAGGAAAATGGGCAACCAAGAGTATGTGTAAGGTGTGGTACAACAGGTCATCAAGGAGATGACAACTGCCCAGGTCCAATATGCTGTTACCACTGCAAAGAGGCTCATAAAGCTTCTTCAAAGCGTGTAAAAGGTACAAATTTGAAAAGGAAGTATTGGTAATAAGGAGCAAGGAGAAAGTTAGTTTTCCAGAGGCAAAGCGCCGTGCCCGTGTGCTATTTGCACAGCCAGGTAAGTCCTTTGCTTTGGTTCTAGCCCAACCTCCTTCCCACCAACCCTTGCCCTCCAATGCTTCTTACAACACCACACTCTGCCACTTTCTTTAACCCTCAGTCGGAAATTGCTGACACTGCCTCTGGTGAGTTGTTCCACCAGAAACGGAGTAGGAGTGAGAGGTCTATTGAGGAGACTCCTCCTCCCAAAGTAAGGTCTTTGGAGCCAACATTTAAGGCTCCAGAGGCCTCAACGGTGACAGCTCCAGCTGCCATCACATCCACAGGGGCCTCCGCTGCTAGACAGAATACCCCTGAAGCAAAGGCACAGGTCCGCTCTTTGCCCAGGCAAAGAAATCCTGAACCTCTCCAAGGGAAACCTGTGGAAACTAGCTCCACAGGTAAACAACCATTAAAAAGGTACTCCCAGGATCATGGTGTGAGGCAAACCTTGACCACAGGTGCTGCCAAACACCTTATGAAGAAATAATCTAAAGAACTGGATACCCTAATCCAATGGAACTGTCAGGGAATTCATGCAAAATGGGAAGAACTGCAATATCTGATAGCTTCATATAATCCAGTTTGTGTATGTCTACAAGAGATTTTGACCAGGGAAAATCATCTGATTTCCCTGAGAGGATTCCAAATTCAAGCCCATTATGGGACCTTTGACAATGGACCTCATGGAGGAGTAGCAGTAATGGTACGTCAAGATATTCCCTTCCAGGCCATCCACCTGCAGACAACACTGCAGGTGAAGGCTGTGAGAATAGGCTTGACACGACCTTACAATGTTGCATCCATCTACCTTCCTCCACATAATCTCAACATAGATGATTTGGAAGATGTACTTGGGCAGTTGCCACATCCATTTCTACTCTTGGGAGATTTCAATGGTCGGCATCACCTCTGGGGAGACACTTTGTGCAACCCTCGAGGAAGGGCCTTGGAGTCCTTGTTCTCTAGAGTAGATGCAGTTTTACAGAACAGTGACACTCCCACACATTTCCAAGTTCAAACTGGGACATTCTCCAATATAGACCTATCAATAGGCTCACCTGATTCACAGTTGAACTTCACTTGGCAGGTCATGGAAGACTTACATGGAAGCGACCATTTTCCAATAATTTTGGAGGAGGTGAATGGTATTCCAGTCAATGGAGTGCAGAGATGGCGACTTGAACATGCAGGCTGGAATCTTTTTAGATCAACTGCAGTATTGCAAGGATCTGATTTCCAGTGTGTTCAAGATGCTGTTAATCACTTCACATCACAAATTCATCTTCCAGCAGAAGCATCCATTCCCAAAAGTAGCGGACAGTACCGTTAACCTCCAGTACCATGGTGGTCTGATGAATGCCAACAAGCTGTCAGAGCAAGGAAAACTGCATTAAGGCAGTTGAAACGACGCCCCAGCATTGTAACCTTGATCAGTTACAAAAAGACCCGAGCCAAGGCCAGGCGCCTGCTAGAGGAGGCTAGACGGACGTCGTGGAGACAGTATGTCTCCTCAATTAACTCTGGGACCCCCTTAGCATGGGTGTGGGACAAGGTGCGTAAGATTGCTGGAAAGAGCACATCCATATCACAACCTGCTCTGAAGATAGATGGCATAATCATCACAGACAAAAAAGATATTGCTAATGAGCTAGCTAAATCCATGGCAGAGATCTCCTCTGGAGCATCTTACACTGCTCGATTCTCCAGTCTTCGTGCTGAACAGGAACAACACCCAATGTCGTTCTTCAGTAGGACTGCAGCAGTTTGCCATTTTTGCGCAAGGAGATGGACTCTGCTTTGCAGCTCTGCCGTAAGACTGCCCCAGGAAGTGAAGATATTCCATATCAAATGATATCTCACTTACCGGAGAGCTCCCAGAAGTTCCTGTTGGACCTATTCAATAGGATCTATAGGGAGGGCACAGTGCCATCCACATGGAAAGAGGCTATAATCATTCCTGTTCCTAAACCTGGCAAAGATGCTTCCGCACCAGGAAATTACAGACCAATTTCCCTCACCAGCTGCATCTGCAAGCTGATGGAGAAAATGGTAAACTTCAGGTTGACATGGCTGCTAGAAAAAGAAAACATGTTGACCCCATATCAATATGGCTTTAGAAAATCGAGATCGACCACAGATGCATTTATGAGGATGGAAACTGCTATACAGAATTCCTTCACACAGCAACGTCACATGTTGGCAGTCTTCTTTGACCTTGAAAAGGCTTACGATACAACTTGGAAGCATGGCATACTCATGAAGCTGTATGACATTGGTTTAAGAGGAGCATTACCTACCTTCATACAAAGCTTCCTTGCTAACAGGAAATTTAGAGTTCAGGTGGGAAACAGTTTCTCTAACCTGGAAGATCATCTGGAAGGGGTCCCACAGGGAGTGTCTTAAGTGTGACCCTGTTTGCCATTGCTATAAATGACATTGTAAAAGTTGTTCCAAGTGCTGTCTCATGTAATCTGTATGTGGATGACTTTACACTGTACTGCTCAGGAGGAAGCTTACAGGATGTGCAAGGACACATGCAGGCTGCAATAAATCAGGTTGTACAGTGGGCAACATATCATGGGTTCAAATTTTCTCAGCAAGACCATGGCTATACTTTCCACAAACGAGGAAAATCCACCCTTCCTCTTATTTAGGAGCAAACCCACTGCAATTTGTCCAAGAGGTGAAGTACTTGGGTCTAATTTTTGACTCAAGACTTACATGGTTGCCTCACATCAAACAGTTAAAAGTGAAGGCTACAAAAGCGCTTAGTATTTTACGGGTTCTTTCACATTTATCTTGGGGTGCAGACCGCACAACGCTTCTATGGCTTTACCGAGCGCTTATTCGTGGTAAGCTTGATTATGGCTGTGAGGTGTATTCTTCTGCAACTCCCACTGTTCTCCGGATGTTGGACTCAGTTCATAATGAAGCTCTCAGAATCTGTACTGGGGCTTTCAGGTCTTCACCTGCGGAGTCCCTGTATACTGAGAGTGGAGAACCACCTCTTTCATTACACCGGGACTACATGAACCTGATTTCCTACAAAGACTACAAAGGATTCCAGGATCTCCTACATCCAGATTGGTTTTCAACCCCCTTGAGGATAGCCAATCCTATGGTAGGAGAATGAGGAATCTTGTGGAAGAGCTTAATTTAAGTCTCACTAAGGTTCTGGCTGTTGGAATTCCCCAATTCCCCCCTTGGACTAATCAAGTCGAGCTGATTTCTTCAGCACATTTCTAAGTACCAAGGATCAGATGCAATATATACAGATGGTTCGAAATCTGAAAATGGTGTGGGCTTTGCAGCAGTGAGCAGAAGGAAGACTGCATATGGCAGTCTTTCTCTAGAATCCTCGATCTTCACTGCAGAGTTACATGCCATCCTTGCAGCAGCTAAGATGACTAGAGATCTTACGAACCATTCTGTTGTAAAATATTGCGACTCTCGTAGTGCCTTGCAAGCAATCAAGAGTTTAAACTCATCACATCCAGTAGTGAGGGAGGTTCAACATTGGCTTGCATTGATGTCAACACGTAAAAAGATAACTCTATGTTGGGTGCCAGCACATGTTGGTATCAGTGGGGATGAGCAAGCTGATCAGAAGGCCAAAGCAGCTGCCACTCAGCCTTGTGATGCCCGTTTTCCTCTCCCACACACCGACCTGAAACCCAGCATAAGGAGTTGTCTTTGTGATAGATGGAGGGAACAATGGAGGCATACCTCTAGAAACAAGCTGCGAGAGATTAGAGATGATCTTGGCAGTTGGGTGACCACCATCCATCCCAACCGAAAAGTAGAAGTTGTATTAACAAGAATCGGGCACACGAGACTGACTCATGGACCGATGATGGCTAAAAGTCAAGCTCTTTGTGTGGGATGCCAAGAGTCATTAACGTCATACATGTAGTGGAAAGATGTGCAACATTCTCAGACCAAAGATGTATGTACTTGCCTCCCCCATATACACTGAAAAATGTATTGAGGAAGGATTGTGACATAGAAGGTCTTATTAGTTTCCTTAGGGAGGCTATGTTTCAATAAAATTTTATTATGCATAATATTTATGTAATAATTTTATACACTTAGAGCATAATATTTATTCTTTGATTTTAATATATTTATTGCTATTTGCAAGATATTTATTGATAGATTTTAAAGTTTTAAATATCTAATATTTCTATCTAACATGGTGTTAGCTGCTAATGACTTAGCTGTTGACGTGGCAGACAATTTTAAATAATCAATCAAATCCTGGAGCATGAAAATGTCAGTTTTCCATGACTGCACTATTGCATGGAAGATGCACTCTTTGTATAAAAGCCATAGATGTTCCACTCTAGTATGTTTAGATTGTGTGTCATGATGTTACTTGCTGATAGTTACATTGAGACGTCTTTGTATTTGGTTTCAGAATCTATTATATCGGAGTCTGACAACTCCATTGTGAAGTCCTCATGGTTGAGGGTCTTCATCTGGTTTTGGGCAGTTTGTCAGGCTATCCATGAGTCCACTAGGGGGTGGAGAGCCTTTGGTAGCTCTGACTTTTGTGAATTTGGCTTTTCTCACTTCAGGCTTTGTCTGTGTATCTTTTCTCTTTGCTGACTTTACCCGGGTAAAGTCAGCTTGTTCTGGCACTGGCTGCACGGATTCAGCCTGTTCTGGGTTGCCTAGAGGGCGTGGCCAAGGTTGGGGTGGGGAGTGGAGGCTCATCCTGGGGGAGGGTGGAGACTGCTTTGGCTCTGTTCAGCTTCCTCCCTCTCAGGACGCAACAGTCTGGGCCATTGCCATCATGGCGACCGTGACTGCTTTCTCTGCCTCCTCACTCGACCCCCCTAAAGTTGTTGCTACTGCAATGACTACAGCAGTCAACAGGAGAGTCAAAATCTTCCTCGTCAAAGAGGAGATTATTGTCTCCTGGGGTGGCTTTTGCAGTTTCTCTTTATTCATGTGGTTCTTTTTTTTGCATTATTGAAAAGATGGGAAACTCCTTTTTAGTGTCGGCTGTGGAGGGGCTTTCTTCCCCTTAGGAGGTCGGGAAGTCTTTTCTCTTTTTTTCTATCCCAGGACATGGTTACCTGGGGGAGCATGAAACAAAGTCTGGTCGCTTTTTAGCAACCTCTTGTCACCTGGGCCACCTCTTCCTGGCAGACAAGCCAGGCTCCAGGCATGATGCCTCTTGGCACAGTTAGGACATTTGGTTCTTGTGTCCCTTTGGCCTTCCTTTTGTGCCTTAAGTCATACCTCGTTGTTGTGTGGCTTGCTACAGACACCACATTTAGGCTTGGCCTTGCAGCTGGCCTGGTGGTGACCGTATCCTTGTCACTTAAAGCACCGAAGTCGCTCAGGCATATAGGTTCTTCGGCTGAAGTTTCCCAGTTACCCAGATCAAGGGTTGTTATTATTCAGAGTCACCAGGACTTTCCTGGTTGGGCTCTTCCCTTTTGACATTTGGGAAGCCTCCACGACCTGTGGGTGTGATATGATCAATCCACATAGTACAAAAGTGAGAAGCTAAGTAGCAACCATCTTGACTCTCCTATCATCGGGATTCAGTGGCGAGAGACACTTTCCTCCCATCATTAAGCTCCTTGGTTTACTGCAGGAAATCAGGGTAGCTTGGTCATTGGGCATGGTAGTCATACCCTGGTCTCTGGCAACCCAGATTGAAAATTGGATTTTTCTCTGCATTTCCAATGCTCTTACCATTGGTAGGCATTGTTGAAGCCTTCAGGTTTAGAGGGAACCTTGAACTGTGAGAAACGCCTAGGGGGTCCAGACTCTCCCTCAGTCTGTCTCCAGTCTGGGTCGTTTCTGACCGCCCTTTCAGCTTAAATTTTGGGCTGCAGTCATGGGAGCAGCAGCTGTTTCGGCTGGTTCAACTTGTGCTTCAATCTCGGTCAGGGAGGATGTCTGAGGACTACTCAGAGGTCACCCTGATTTGGGTGCTGGCCTGGACAGACCAGCACAAGAGTCCATCTGCTGGACATCTCATGGACAGACATGTTTTTGGCTGATGTCGTGTCCATTTTAGCAGCAGGTTTGACAGAGTCAACCTGCTTTGGATTTCTTCTTGCCACTAGAAGTCATTTATGGTTTCAAAGTGACTGCTGTAGTCTGGGCCTTGCATGGTTCATCATCGTTATCTCTTTTTTGCGGGGAGTTTGAGGAATATTTGCCATGTAATGAGCAGTTCTTTCATCCTCTCACGCCCCCATCCACCACCGTCCAACAATGGGAAGATGTATGTTAGAACTAACGTCTAACAGCCATAGGGGTGGTTAGAGGATATATGCAGCCAATGGCTGTTGTACTGCCACTCATGGGACCAATGTGAGTGCCAATGGATCTGACTTGGAGAGGTGCTTCTAGTCTGTCGAAAGTGTTGAGGTAATGTGTCGTAAGGAGGAAGTTTTCGTAGTCTTACAAAGAGAACTTTTCTTTTTGTCGCATTAGTCTTGATATGCCATTTATGCTCCCATCTCGCGACGGTGTCCATTTCGTCCTAATGTGCTGAACGACACCTGAAAGCACATTGTGTCGAGCTAAGTGTGTAACAGTCGTCAGCATAGAGGATAGTGAGTGAGTCTGTGTGTGTGGGGTCTGGACAGTCGTTTGTGTATTGTGTATAGAGTTTTGGCTGAGTATGCTGCCCTGAGGTACTCCAGTGTGCATTGAAATGGTGCCTCATACTTTGTTTAGAAATTTTGATTTTAGTCTGAGGTCCTCGAGAAAACTGCAAAGCAACTTTTTAATCAAAGGTGGGAATTTGGATTTAGTAAGCAGCTTGTACTTCAGGCCACCATGCAGATCATATTGAAGGCTTGCTCAACATCTTTTGTGACAAGAACAGGTCTTAGTCGTCAGCTTCCGGGCTAGTATAATGATAACATGTCGCCTCTCATCTGAGGGATCGGCGCGAGAAGTTGCAACTGTCGCCTGGAGGTTACTGCTGTGGCTGGGCACCACAGCGGGTAAGGACTAGGTTCAGCCGAGTCAGCACCAGGTGACACAGGTGAGCGAGTCGGCATTAGTCGACACAGGCGGGCTCCCCTCATGGCATAGCCCGGGCAAGGCATAATTGACTTGTTGTTTATGTAGTTTGTGATGATGTTGAGTGCGTCCTGCATAAGCGATGCGAGCGAAAGCTGAATTGTTTGTGTGAGAGAAGGATATGGTCTTCAAGATACCACCTTAGTCAAGTGTTTATGACTTTTTTGAAAATTTTGCCTGGTGTCTCGTTTAGACTAATGGGGCAGTCAGGTCTTTTTGTAGCTTAGGAATGGGGGCCACTTAGAGTCTTAAAGGGAGAGGGAAAATACCCGGGTAGCGAGAAAGGCGATGTAAAAGTGAGTCTGGTTGTATAAGGTTGTCAGGAGGTGAATAAGCAGGTTGACGTTGCGTCCAATCTGTGAGGAGCTTGGAGCCTTAAAAGGGGAAACCTCGTTATTTTTTTTTTTTACTTCATCACATGAGATGGGGCTGTAAGTTCGCAGGTGCCCTCCAGGCTCCAGTGTATAATTGGCTCGGGCCCTTAGTTTCTACTCTGTTTTTTTTGGCTCCAGGTATCAGTTTCTTGAATTCTATGAGTAAACGGGGATGAGGAGGGTGGGGGTAAAAAACTTTGGCCCAGTGCTCTTCAAAAATTTTAAAAAACATCCACGGGATCTGAAACTTGCGTTATTATGAATGAGGTGGGAGAAGGGGGGAAGTTATTTAACCTTTTGAGTTGTTTAATTCTTTGCCAAAATTCCCAGGTTTACAAACTCTGTTGTATTCTACTTTTCTAACTAAATCTGTCCAATATTTTTGTGGGTCGTTAAGACTATTGATGACGTGTCTTTTATAATAGATAAGTCCCATCGAACATGGTTTAATTTAAATTTGAGTAAAACGACTTCGAAAATAGGTCAGATGTTAGGTCCTTTCAGATGGCTGAAGTGATATGCGAGTTTTATATTGAGACCTGGGATGGTGCTCAGCATAGGCAATGAGGCGAAGATGTAAATTCAATGCCATCTATTGTTTGGGGAAACAAGCCTGTCAAGATTAAATTCAAAGTTTTGACAATTTAATTTAGATTTAAAGACTCCTGGGCTGCTTGTTTATACCGGAAAGATCGTCTTTCTTTGTTTTGTATTGGTGATGTTGATTTCTTTTATTATGATGGGTATGTGGTCGAACCAACGTTCGGACCGGGTTGTAGGTGGGTGATAGGTAAGTGCTGCCCTGTTCCCGAAGACGAGATCAGGGCGGGCCTTTCCTCTATTTGTGTATGAGATGAAGTCGGGTCCTATGTAGTGGAGTCTTTTGGGTTTTAAAATAGAAAGGAGTTGCCTACTGTGTGCATTTGGGAACACTAATGTGTAGTGTTTTGTGGGTAGCATTTAATCTTAGCAAAGAAGACTGGGAAGCTTGTATAATTTATAATTTTTTGAAGTCTGCAAGAGGAAATTAGTGTTTTGGGTTTTTTATAGGCAGTGGAAAAGGGGGGCCCCGAAGGGTGAATAACCTGACTGCCATGAAGTCATGGTGGCTGAATGAGAGGGGGAGGAATTCATGAGTGAGTGTCGATTTTATGAGGATACAGGACCCCATTTGCAATCCATCCTCTGCCCAAATACTATAGCCATTGGTGATGGTATAGAATTCAGTAGACCACATCCGGGTGTTCTAGGAAACGTAAAAAAAATTTACAGATCGAAAAAAATGACCTTGCATTTGCCGAACGATCGTTAGCATGCCACTCAGCATAGAACCATTTACCTGGGTTACTTGCGTGGTGTTACCTGATCCCGGTAGCGGTTCGTGATCGAGCCTCGATCGACGGTTCCTCGAGTCAGGGAGAGTCCTGCGAGCAGGACACAGGGCGGAAGGACCAATTCCCAATATTCCGTCCTGTCCCAAGCGATCCCTAGAAGGGAGCATGGTAATGGCTCCTCCAAGGGGAGAGGGAGCTCTTCCTCGGCTTCGTGGAATAACTTCGACGTCGATCTCGGAGCTGCTACTCTCGCGTCAAGGATGGGTCATCCATACGATGACGACGAGGCTGCGGGACTGGGGATCCTTTTCTCTTTTTTGAGCATGCTTGTTTGGTCGTGAGATCTGTTTGTGTTTGTGTTTTTTGTAGTGTTAAGTGCTGTGCAATTTCTTTTGAATTATGTTGTGGTGGTGTTTGCAAAACGAGGTGTCTTTGTGTGGAGCAATGAGGCTCTGGGTTAGTGTTTGACACTCAGTTGCTGTGGTTTGTGATGTTGTGGCTTACTCAGGGATGTTATAAATTGTCATCTTCGAAGATCTCCTCTGGGACAACAATGCTGGGGAAGCCGTTTTTCCGTAACATGATAGGGAAAATGTTTGCGAATTTCTTGCGTTGTATTTAGCAGCAATAGAGCTACGTGTAAGATGGCTTGTATTTTTGGGTTTGTGTTAGGTGTGAATGTGTTGTTGGATTGGAGGTGGAGGCAGATTTGTCCTGGAGCTAGATGCAGATCGTCTGGTGTGCTAGTCTGGGCAGGTGTGGTGGCTGTTGTGGCGTATGAAGAAGCAATGTTTTTGTTTTCCCTAAGCTGATTTGGTTTTGCTTTGAGTAATTCTTCCATTTTACGCAGGATACACTAATTGCAATGTGCAAACCCCTCGCATTTGCAACATTTGATGCTCTCCCTGCATCATCTGTGTGTATGTGCATGTGTGTTTATTTTGTTCACCACCTGTAACAGTTAAGGCATTGTTCAGTGTGATAAAGCACTATGGTTCTATACTGTAAATGTGTAAAAAGTTTCTGGTTTTCTTCTGGGGCGAAACACGAATCTTAAAGATTCGTGACTCGGAGGCTTGTAAACGTCAAGGACAGTAACACCGTTCTTGGCGAATGCTTCTTGGCTGATGGACTCACACGATCGTGGGAGGATCGTCCTGTCGATCTTTTTTGCCATGACTGTGCATTTTGCCTTCGTTCGGAAGAGGGGACGGGAGTGAAACCTTGATTTCTAATTTTCTTTGGCCTTCGGTCGAGAGGAATGGGGTCAGTTGTTCAGGTTTGGCTACTGTCACCTTGAAGCCATTGTGGATCTTAAAGAAGTGTGTTTCTGCCACCTCAGTGATTGTGAAGATCTTCTGGAGAGCCACCACACAAGAGATGGGCTCTCCAGCATATGACAATTTTATGACATGGCCATGGTCATGCCATAGGGTGGGTGATATGAAAGATCAAGGTTCAGTCTAGCAGTTGCTATTTAGACAGAACGGGTAAGGTGGCTGAAGGCGTCAAAAAGGAGGGCTTCTACTGCCTATTCGTTTCCTATAGGAAGTTTTCTGGAGTTGCAGTCATGAGATGGTCTGCCATACCAGCCCAGTAGCAAAAGAATTGATCTCGGTTCCGGATTCTGCGGCTTAAGTACATGTGCGCTGTGTAAGCACGCAGGGAACGCGGGGATGCCGCTGACCAATGAGTGAGGACATGGCTGTGGACCTGTGTGACCCAGCCTGGGAAACTACGCTGAACTCAGGGTGCTGCTACAATATATATATATATATATTATATATATATATATATATATATATATATATAATATATTCATATATACCTGTGTATATGCACACACACAACACGGCACACACACACACACACACACACCATACACACACACACACACACCCATATATATATATGCATTTATATGTATGTATGTACATACACACACACACACACACATATATATGTATATGCATTTATATGTATGTATGTACATATGTACACACACACACACACACACACACACACACACACCACACATATATATATATATATAATATATATATATATATATATATATATATATATAATAAATATTATATATATATTATATATATATATATATGCATTTATATGTATGTATTTACATACTTAGGACAGAGAGAGAGAGACACGGCAGACAGGCCAAGCCACACTGGGTCCAACTCCACCACCTTGTCCTCATGGGGACACAGAGGTCTCTTGGGGGTTCTCTTATATATCTTCAACAACAAATCAGCAAGCTAAGACCCCTTTCATTGACCCGACCAAGTCCATTTCTCGTGTTGCTCGTATTTTGGTGACAGCGGTGCTTCCATTTCATGTCTCGTTCACATCTGGTGATTTGCAGTGGTTACTCGCTTACATCTGATGGCAGCAATGTTCAAGAATATCACAAATATCTATCTATCTATATCTCTTCTGACCCATACCATGTCTGTCCTACTACTTCGTGCTGACCACTCACGCCTGTGCTACCCTCCTGACGAGGGTAGCACAAGCGTGAAGATGTACCCTCGCACTCTACCTGTAATTAACTGATGGTCTCTTCTGTTGCAAATAACTGTAATGCTGGTAACGCACTACAGACACCATACTTTATATAGGCTACATAGTTAATATCACCGCAAAGCTAATTTTAAGCTCATACATTTGAAGCGCCCGAGACGCGCCGGGACGCGCACTGTTAGATTATCACCGATGTTAATTTTAAGCCCAGCTCATGGCCGTTAACGAAGGAATTTTGCGCCCGCCGCACACTTATGCTCATGCGATTGAAGCACCGAGACGCGCACTGTTAGAAGTAAGTTCAGGCCAGCATATATACTTGCCTATTTAGCTCAAAGGTATGGATTTCTTGTCCAGTTATTTTTTCTCTCTTCATATGATGGCACTCTACTGAACTCGCTAATCCTGACAAAGCCAAGTAATTAATTAACCCGTCCTTACTTGACACGTTACCCTTCTACACTTATATTTCAACTCTGAAGACGATGTAACCCTCCTTGCTACTGCATGTTGCACCTCAGTGCGAAACCCCGCCACAACCCGCTACCTTGGCACGCGGCTACCCTAGCGACCATCGGATCACCAGGAGCCATCTAGATACCGAACAGAACTGTATCCTTAGGTGCTGCAGACGGCTCGAGGACGAGCCCTGTGCATGGACGAGCGAAGTCAACAATACGTAACAAGACCGGATGGCCACTTTTCAGCTCTGTTCAGCAGCTCTCCTTCTGCGTCCGCCCGGCTTTCTCTCTTCGCACAGGAATAAACATCCGCCCTCGAAGGGAACCGCCCATAAAAGGACACGTTCGTAAGACAGAGAGAGAGACACACACAGCAGACAGGCCAAGTCACACAGTTTCCAGCTCCACCACCTCGTCCTCGACCCGGGACTAAGGGGTCCCTTGGAGGTCTCCTATCTATCTTCAACAATAAGCCAGCAAGTTAAGACGCCTTTCATTGACTCGCTCAAGTCCAACCTCTCGTGTCGCTCACACCCCACACACACACACAAAACACACAACACACACATATATGCCTATATACATTTATATATATGTATGTATTTTTGCGTGCAACACACACAAAAACACACACACACACATATATAAAATATATATATATATATATATATATAATAAAATATATATATATATATACTTACATATATATATATATAATATATATATATATATATATATATATATATATATATATATTGTGTGTGTTGTGTGTGTGTTTGTGTGTGTGTTGTTCTGTGTGTGTGTGTGTGTGTGTGTGTATTTTGTGTGTGTGTGTCTGTTTTGTGTGTGTGTCTGTGTGTGTGTGTGTGTGTGTGTGTGTGTGTGTGTGTGTGTGTGTGTGTGTGTGTGTGTGTGGGGTGTGTGTGTTTTGTGTGTGTGTGTGCGTTGTGTGTGTGTGTGTGTGTGTGTACATATATAACAAATATTCTATATATATGTATATATGTGAAATATCTGAATCTATATCTTTCTATCTATATCTATCTATATATATATCTACGCAGTCATACCAATGTAGTATTAGACACATGCATTTTGTATGCTATCCCCCTGCGTGATGAATGCAAACAAAGGCAAACAAAAAAAGCGGGTGGTAGAGGGAATTCCCCCTTTCAGTTGGAAGAGGAATAGCAAGTATTGCAGGGCGACAGAATATGTCCTACTGTCCCAGAAGAGTCAACGGGTTAATACAGCAGAGACTTTCTGGGATCCCCCCTCCCCACCGGTAGGTGGAGGGGATACCAGAATAGTTTTGAGTTGCCAATATCTTAGAAGTAAAGGTGAATCACACCAAATATGACACGGCATATAGAGTGAGCAGATAGGAGAGAAATAGGTACATAGCTAACACACAAAAGGCGAACAGGCACACACTGCAAATACTCAAAAATGAATAAACAATTACTCAAGGGGCTCCAGTTATCTACAGTTTGCTGCATTATGGAATAATTAAATGAAGCAGCATTCGGGGAAACATGGCGCCGAAATGATAAATACCAGCCATCCTGGATGAGGCCTTGCGCCCGGCACGGGAGAGCAAGGGGCCATGAGAGGGCGAAGTCAGCATCATGGCGATACGCCATGAGAAGTAATGTCATTTCTACTAACAAAATTGGTAGAGATCGCAAGCTGCCAAAGACTGAAAGTTCCGTTCTATCTGCCGCTGACGACCAGAGTGTAACGAGTGTTGCGGTCGGACACGAGCCATGTGAAGCGAAGATACATTCATCCCGTATTTGCAATGTGCTTAGTCTCCGACAGAATCAAGACAAAAAAAAAAAAAAACAGTTGGGACACTCAAGTCTAGACTCCCCAAGGACAGCTGTCTATCACGGATTCCATGTCAGTTTGATGACAAGGGTTTTCCTTTATCTATTCACTTACATAAAGTCATTGAGTTATACATATAATGATTCTTCATTGGATATTCAACCATGGTTAACAACTGCACAACAGCGATCTCAATTATCCCTCGGGGCAGAAATAACTTTGCTTTGTTGAAGCTTGCCCCCGGGGAGCCCTTTCTGGTGTCGCACATTAGCAGCAAGAGTCTTTCCTTCGTTTGAGAATCCACTCGGATCCTATCTTCCTTGCTGCTTGGCCTTTGTCGTATACAAGCGCAACAGGAAACCATAAAGTCGTCGCACACGTCTTAAGACAGTCGTACACGGATGGGGAAAATCATACCATTAACTCACATGGCCGTTTAAATTTGATTGATGAAATCATTAAAGGTCACAATATCAACGGTGTAAATATAACATTTCTAACTCGCCAATAGTTTGCTCATCAGTCGAAGTAAAATTCGATATGGATACTTTTCAATTTCCTTTATCTGTGTGTGCATACTACTGTATTATGTTTATGTTCTATTGCATACATAGACGCCAGTTGTTGTTGTTGTTTTTTTGTAACCTGTGATGTGCGGCTGCTGTAAAGCAGGGTTAACCATTTCAATTAAGAAAAATCGTACTAACACCACTATGCACAAGATTCAGAAGTATCCTCTGTTTATTTCACCTAAGAGTGAGGAAACAGCAGGCGCACTTGGCGACTACGAAGAGTAGGGTATGAAAGGTCATGGCGAACGAGCATAAAAGGCTTGTTAATCATCGTCCTTTTCGTTCAGAATGCTTGGATGCGGCAATGTTAAAACTGAAGCGGCGGCTCTTGCAAGACAAGCTAATCTTGATTGCAGGCAAGGTCAATTGCTTTAAGACAAGTTTCTTTAAAAGCCTTCAAAGAATCCAAAGACTAGAGATCATAAATTTTCTGAACAAACTGTAATTTGTAATCACGGTGATTATAACAATGATAGTGGAAACTTTAGGACTACTACGAGAAACAATTATGATGATAATGAAGTAGTGAGTAGCATCAACAATGCACAATAATGATAATGATGATAACGATACTGCTTGCCGCATGTTGAAAAATCAAGAGGAAGAGGTAAATGTCTATACTACTTCACTTATCAGATATGATAACATTACTACTCCTCACATTGTTGAAGAAGAGAACTGCTGACGATGGCTACGGTTACCCACTGAGGCCAGACAAAGCAAGGATTCCCCGCCTAAGGCAAGATGAGGCAAGCGTTCCATGCCTGAGACCAAGCGAGGTAAGGTTTCCCCACCTAAGCAAGATGAGCAAGGATTCCCAGCCTGAAGCAAGACGAGGAAAGGTTCGCCGCCTGGGGCAAGACGAGGCAAGGGTTACCTGCCAGAGAGAGTCAAGGCAAGCGTTCCACGCCTGAGACCAGATAAGGTAGGATTCCCCGCCTGAAGCAGACGAGGCAAGGATTCCCGCCTGAAGCCAGGCGAGGTAAGGGTTTCCCGCCTGAGACAAGACGAGGCAAGGATTCCCCGCCTGAACCAGACGAAGCAAGGGTACCCCGCCTGAGGCAAAACGAGACAATCCTATGTTTATTGCCACAAAAAAGCCTGGGCTCGGATGGTTTTATGATCATATCAGGAAACTGTACAGCCCAGATGAGATCGACAACGCCTAACATCATTCTACATATATCAGACTCTAGAAGGACAAGAAATATAACTAGACACATTAAAATGATGAAAAACTCCATAGTGCATACCATGATCGATCAGTGCTTAAAAAGGACAACATAGTGTTTGCTACTCCCGCCACTGATTGGTCTCCGCCACCAAAGAAAACAGGTATTTCTGCACCTTTTGTGAAAATCTTTCAAAAATCAAAATACCAAGACACACAAACACAACATGAACCCTCCTTCATCAGTCAAGATCTTATTGAAAATAAAATTGATTTGCTGATCGGAATGTTCTCCGAACAACAATCTGCAATAAACAGTTTAATTTGCCAAGGTCCGATGCCTTCTCAGCCGCATGAATGCGGAAAGGATGCATTAGTCACAACATTCTTACCCCATCCATCACGCAACATCTCCCAACCCCTGCCCACGATCAGTCTGCCTACCAATCCTTCCCTTTCGCATCCTTTCCCCCTGTCAGAATGTTCTCTACCACTACGCCACAAAATGAACACACAAAATCACACTCCTACACCTTCCACGGCAGTATCCACCACCCTCCCCTGACACTCCGTCCCCTCTAACTCCGATCCAGCACGATCTTGCTGACGCGCCAGATACCCCTCGTCGGAGTCGTACAAGCGTTTGACCAATAACAACGCTGAGACGTCCGCAACCGGGATGAGGAACGAATCTTCTACCCAAGTAACACCTAGAAGAAGCTACGGTATAAACAGTAAAAGAAAAAACAAGCAAAAACATCTTCCATCAAACCGCCAATGGGAAGATACGACACACAACCACGCGCCTGGAGTACCTGCCCCCCCTACTACCCTCCTACTCCACAAGCGCCACAGCTCGTCATCAACAACTACGCGGATACACAGCAACAAATAAACGAGCAGCCGTAGCCCCACCAAGATGAGGAAGGTTTCGTTCCCGTCAACTCTAGAAAACAAAAGAAGAGAAAACAAGGGAGGAACGCCACTCACCAAAACCCTTGCAAGACACCGACCGTCTTCAGGTAGTGTACCTATATATCACGAGTCGCCATCCAGTCACACACGAGGAAAACATTGAAGACTTCCTGGAAAATAAGTTCAACCATGTTTCCAATGTGAAAGCTTTCAAACAAAAATGATACACAATTATTACTCAAGCTTCACAATTACTATAAGGGGCAAAGAGATAAACCCAGATCTTTTCTAAGAATCCGACATCTTTCCCACTAATCTAAAAGTGTTCTAAATAGAAAGAAGTACAAAGGTGAGCAAAATGTTTGACGTTGCAAATACGGCGGGCAAACCACTAAACACCATTAGAATAGAACACATCATTGCACAGTCCCTCCTCGGTCACTTCGGCGAAATTAAACTGATAACTAAGGAGAGAAATATTGATATTTTGTGCATTAGTGAAACTTGCCTTTATTAAGCAGTATCATCAGCATCCCAACCTTTCATGTTTACAAATGTGATGCAAGACGTGGAGGTGAAGTCTGCGTATATGTAAGCGATACCTTTAAATCAAATAAGATGTCCTCTACATCTGCAAATCATACATCAGTACAGGACATCTGGGTAACCGTACAAGCAGTATGTATTCTTCTTTCCTCGTCGGCACAATCTAATGACACCCTCATGCCACCACAGAATCTTTTGATTATCTTGAAAATATTTCCAGAGAAAAGTCACTAAAGAGAAAACCTCTTTTTATCTTAGGTGATTTAAATGACGATCTAAAGAAACCAAATGCAAAGTTATATGGGATAATTAATAAAGATAAACTAGAACAAACTTATAAAGAAGCCTACAACTCATCCATATTAGATGTTTAATAACAAACAGACCCGATATCATGCTTCACACAGACGCTGTCCCATGCCACATAAATAACCAAGACCATAAATGTAGAAAAACAAAAACAAAGCGAAAACCAGTTACTAAAACCTCTCGTGACTTTACACATTACAATCCTCAGTTACTCTGCCAACTTATTATTGCCAACGAATCGTCACTCTCAGAGATCTTAACAACCGATGACGTTGACAAGTAAATATTCTAACAAATGTGATAATGAACGGTATCGATGCCTACGCACCTTTTAAAACAAAAACAGTTAGACGTCCTCCCGTCCCTTGGACAAATGGCAACATTAAGAGGACCATAAATGATAGAAATAATACTCATAAAACTTTTAAGATAAACTGATTTTTCAAACCGAATACAAACATAAGAAGAGAAATGTGAAAACATTCCTCTTTTGTGCGAAAACGAATTATTTTAAAAGTAAGTTCAATGTAGAAACGATTCTGCCGAAACATGGAAACTAGTGCCTAAGCAGAAACAAAATACAGACATTTCCATAAATAACATAGAACATTTTAATAATTTCTTTGCAGAAGTCAGTAGACGCACTTACGGACAGACAACCGCCCCCACATATCAACACAACATAAATGAAACGAGGCCTATAAAACTTTTTCAGACCGCAGCCAGTAGGAGTAGAAACAATTATCCAGGCAATAAAACACTTAAGAAAGACGAATTCCGTGGAGCGGGTGGCATTGCACATCGTTTTATAAAACGATAGTTTACCAACAATTGCATACTATTTGCCAGTCATTATTAATACATCCATAGTCACCGGTGTTTATTCATCACTTTAGAAACATGGTATCATAACACTTATTTTCAAATCCGGTGACAGAGACGAAATGAATAATCATCGACCCATCACTATACTAATACCAGTGATATCTAAAGTTCTCGAGAAAATAGTTACAAACCAATTAACACTATTTTTGGAAGCGAATAACCTTATATGTAAAAAGCAACACGAGAACAGCATTATTAAGAG
>NC_051398.1:5752589-5764581 GCF_015228065.2 Penaeus monodon | reverse complement strand
TATAAAAAAAACTGAAGTAAATTAGCAATGCTAGCTATTTAAGATTATTTCAACTACCACACTGAATTCAACATATAATGATATGCGACAGAGTGTACGCATGTACGACTTCAAGAGGGTGAGAAAGGTGTGATTAATAAACGAATAATGATTCTAGCTCAAACCCTAGTCCTACATTAATTAACGGACATAACCGCGGGTCACACCGACTCAAAAGGTGCCGAACGAATAACTTTGGTTTATTGCACCTACTTTCGAACGACGGCGTTTACGCAACCCCTGGGCAATATCGGGCAATTCTGTGCACTATGATATGAGGGAAGATCCTACACTATATTCAAACTAATGAATTTTAATGAATTTCCGTTACATACTTCGTTCTAGCGCCGATAGAACGTGTCACCCAAAGGCAATGTAACGATGCTATGGTTAATTCCCAAGGCGTCAACAAAAATAACAACCAAAAAACAGGGGTAACATAGCGGTCATTTGACCTACCCACGCCGCCACCGACCGGGAAAAGAGAAAGTGAGGTCAGGTCAAGAAAACGACCTTTTCTCTTCCCAAGTGACCTTAAGCGAAGAAAAGGGAAGGTCAGGTCGGGGGCGAGGGTTAGGAACGAGATAAAATGAAATGATATTCGCGATAAGATAAAATCACGAACGCGTTAAATTCGTTTAGATGAAACAATATAAATCTCTAAAAACGAGAGAAAATAATTAATTACTTAACTAACGAACGATATTCATGTTTATTGATCACATACTCGATCGCACGGAAATGCGATCTGAGGTGGAAGAATAGTGGAGAACGTACCATTTGCTGTCCTTAGCACCTTTTAACCCAACAAAAAACAACGGCTTAACACATGTATGGGAGAAGGAAGGGAAAGAAATAAGAGAAGGGGCCCAAACGTGTACTTACGTGTTTTTTTGTTCTTCGACATGTCTTCTAGCGGTCGAGCAGATTTTTCTTCGGGGGTGGTGTGTTCGTGTTGCATGCCAAAAGGATGCAACGGCCCTCGCTGCCACCAGATTTTGTACTCTAGTACAGTGGCTGACAGGGACGCAAAACACACGTAAAGGGGTGAACACACGCTACGACGACGCTACGACTTGTCTAAAGGGGTAATCGCGGTATGCGGGTCGCAGCCAGCTCGCCCGGAGAGGGAGGCGGAGCTGACCCTACCAGCTGTGGTGCTTCACACGAACTCTCGGTCAAACGAGGTCAGATATAAAATGTGACCTCCGCCCTCGCTGAGCGGGTGGTTCTTATTTGGGACATTTGGATCCATGTGGAAAACAGCCACGTGGTCCACTGGTAACCGAAATAGAATTATCCACATCCTGTAACAGAAATAGAATCATCCAAATCTTATACCGTCTGTATGCGATATGCGACATTCCTGGGGCTCAAGTTTCATGTTCTCCTCACAAAACCCTTAATCAGTGTAAGGGAATTGTTTTTTCCCGAGACCTGATGAGGTATTCTGAGGAGAAACTGTTAGAGGAACTATAGAATTTTAATGCAGTGGCAGTAAAACGTTTTAAGAAGAAAGTTGATGGTTTGGAACAGTCGACACCAGCTCTTCTTCTAACTTTTAACACGTTAGTCCTTCCAGAATCGGTTAAGTTAGCATGTTACCACCTCAATGTAAAGCCATATGTGCCCAACCCTATGCGGTGCTTCCACTGCCAGGGTTATGGGCATGGAGCCAACTCTTGCCGTTTTAAGGAAATGGGCAACCAAGAGTATGTGTAAGGTGGTACAACAGGTCATCAAGGAGATGACAACTGCCCAGGTCCAATATGCTGTTACCACTGCAAAGAGGCTCATAAAGCTTCTTCAAAGCAGTGTAAAAGGTACAAATTTGAAAAGGAAGTATTGGTAATAAGGAGCAAGGAGAAAGTTAGTTTTCCAGAGGCAAAGCGCCGTGCCCGTGTGCTATTTGCACAGCCAGGTAAGTCCTTTGCTTTGGTTCTAGCCCAACCTCCTTCCCACCAACCCTTGCCCTCCAATGCTTCTTACAACACACACTCTGCCACTTTCTTTAACCCTCAGTCGGAAATTGCTGACACTGCCTCTGGTGAGTTGTTCCACCAGAAACGGAGTAGGAGTGAGAGGTCTATTGAGGAGACTCCTCCTCCCAAAGTAAGGTCTTTGGAGCCAACATTTAAGGCTCCAGAGGCCTCAACGGTGACAGCTCCAGCTGCCATCACATCCACAGGGGCCTCTGCTGCTAGGCAGAATGCCCCTGAAGTAAAGGCTCAGGCACGCCCTTTGCCCGGGCAAAGAAATCCTGAACCTCTCCAAGGAAACCTGTGGAAACTAGCTCCACAGGTAAACAACCATTAAAAAGGAAACTCCCAGGATCATGGTGTGAGCAAACCTTGACCACGGGTGCTGCCAAACACCTTATGAAGAAATAATCTAAAGAACTGGATACCCTAATCCAATGGAACTGTCAGGGAATTCATGCAAAATGGGAAGAACTGCAATATCTGATAGCTTCATATAATCCAGTTTGTGTATGTCTACAAGAGATTTTGACCAGGGAAAATCATCTGATTTCCCTTAGAGGATTCCAAATTCAATCCCATTATGGACCTTTGCAATGGACCTCATGGAGGAGTAGCATAATGGTACGTCAAGATTTCCCTTCCAGGCCATCCACTGCAGACAACACTGCAGGTGAAGGCTGTGAGAATAGGCTTGACACGACCTTACAATGTTGCATCCATCTACTTCCTCCACATAATCTCAACATAGATGATTTGGAAGATGTACTTGGGCAGTTGCCACATCCATTTCTACTCTTGGGAGATTTCAATGGTCGGCATCACCTCTGGGGAGACACTTTGTGCAACCCTCGAGGAAGGGCCTTGGAGTCCTTGTTCTCTAGAGTAGATGCAGTTTTACAGAACAGTGACACTCCCACACATTTCCAAGTTCAAACTGGGACATTCTCCAATATAGACCTATCAATAGGCTCACCTGATTCACAGTTGAACTTCACTTGGCAGGTCATGGAAGACTTACATGGAAGCGACCATTTTCCTATAATTTTGGAGGAGGTGAATGGTATTCCAGTCAATGGAGTGCAGAGATGGCGACTTGAACATGCAGGCTGGAATCTTTTTAGATCAACTGCAGTATTGCAAGGATCTGATTTCCAGTGTGTTCAAGATGCTGTTAATCACTTCACATCACAAATTCATCTTCCAGCAGAAGCATCCATTCCCAAAAGTAGCGGACAGTACCGTTAACCTCCAGTACCATGGTGGTCTGATGAATGCCAACAAGCTGTCAGAGCAAGGAAAACTGCATTAAGGCAGTTGAAACGACGCCCCAGCATTGTAACCTTGATCAGTTACAAAAAGACCCGAGCCAAGGCCAGGCGCCTGCTAGAGGAGGCTAGACGGACGTCGTGGAGACAGTATGTCTCCTCAATTAACTCTGGGACCCCCTTAGCATGGGTGTGGGACAAGGTGCGTAAGATTGCTGGAAAGAGCACATCCATATCACAACCTGCTCTGAAGATAGATGGCATAATCATCACAGACAAAAAAGATATTGCTAATGAGCTAGCTAAATCCATGGCAGAGATCTCCTCTGGAGCATCTTACACTGCTCGATTCTCCAGTCTTCGTGCTGAACAGGAACAACACCCAATGTCGTTCTTCAGTAGGACTGCAGCAGTTTGCCATTTTTGCGCAAGGAGATGGACTCTGCTTTGCAGCTCTGCCGTAAGACTGCCCCAGGAAGTGAAGATATTCCATATCAAATGATATCTCACTTACCGGAGAGCTCCAGAAGTTCCTGTTGGACTATTCAAAGGATCTATAGGGAGGGCACAGTGCCATCCACATGGAAAGAGGCTATAATCATTCCTGTTCCTAAACCTGGCAAAGATGCTTCCGCACCAGGAAATTACAGACCAATTTCCCTCACCAGCTGCATCTGCAAGCTGATGGAGAAAATGGTAAACTTCAGGTTGACATGGCTGCTAGAAAAAGAAAACATGTTGACCCCATATCAATATGGCTTTAGAAAATCGAGATCGACCACAGATGCATTTATGAGGATGGAAACTGCTATACAGAATTCCTTCACACAGCAACGTCACATGTTGGCAGTCTTCTTTGACCTTGAAAAGGCTTACGATACAACTTGGAAGCATGGCATACTCATGAAGCTGTATGACATTGGTTTAAGAGGAGCATTACCTACCTTCATACAAAGCTTCCTTGCTAACAGGAAATTTAGAGTTCGGGTGGGAAACAGTTTCTCTAACCCGGAAGACCAGCTGGAAGGGGTCCCACAAGGGAGTGTCTTAAGTGTGACCCTGTTTGCCATTGCTATAAATGACATTGTAAAAGTTGTTCCAAGTGCTGTCTCATGTAATCTGTATGTGGATGACTTTACACTGTACTGCTCAGGAGGAAGCTTACAGGATGTGCAAGGACACATGCAGGCTGCAATAAATCAGGTTGTACAGTGGGCAACATATCATGGGTTCAAATTTTCTCCAAGCAAGACCATGGCTATACATTTCCACAAACGAGGAAATTCCACCCTTCCCTCTATTTAGGAGCAAACCCACTGCAATTTGTCCAAGAGGTGAAGTACTTGGGTCTAATTTTTGACTCAAGACTTACATGGTTGCCTCACATCAAACAGTTAAAAGTGAAGGCTACAAAAGCGCTTAGTATTTTACGGGTTCTTTCACATTTATCTTGGGGTGCAGACCGCACAACGCTTCTATGGCTTTACCGAGCGCTTATTCGTGGTAAGCTTGATTATGGCTGTGAGGTGTATTCTTCTGCAACTCCCACTGTTCTCCGGGTGTTGGACTCAGTTCATAATGAAGCTCTCAGAATCTGTACTGGGGCTTTCAGGTCTTCACCTGCGGAGTCCCTGTATACTGAGAGTGGAGAACCACCTCTTTCATTACACCGGGACTACATGAACCTGATTTCCTACAAAGACTACAAAGGATTCCAGGATCTCCTACATCCAGATTGGTTTTCAACCCCCTTGAGGATAGCCAATCCTATGGTAGGAGAATGAGGAATCTTGTGGAAGAGCTTAATTTAAGTCTCACTAAGGTTCTGGCTGTTGGAATTCCCCAATTCCCCCCTTGGACTAATCAAGTCGAGCTGATTTCTTCAGCACATTTCTAAGTACCAAGGATCAGATGCAATATATACAGATGGTTCGAAATCTGAAAATGGTGTGGGCTTTGCAGCAGTGAGCAGAAGGAAGACTGCATATGGCAGTCTTTCTCTAGAATCCTCGATCTTCACTGCAGAGTTACATGCCATCCTTGCAGCAGCTAAGATGACTAGAGATCTTACGAACCATTCTGTTGTAAAATATTGCGACTCTCGTAGTGCCTTGCAAGCAATCAAGAGTTTAAACTCATCACATCCAGTAGTGAGGGAGGTTCAACATTGGCTTGCATTGATGTCAACACGTAAAAAGATAACTCTATGTTGGGTGCCAGCACATGTTGGTATCAGTGGGGATGAGCAAGCTGATCAGAAGGCCAAAGCAGCTGCCACTCAGCCTTGTGATGCCCGTTTTCCTCTCCCACACACCGACCTGAAACCCAGCATAAGGAGTTGTCTTTGTGATAGATGGAGGGAACAATGGAGGCATACCTCTAGAAACAAGCTGCGAGAGATTAGAGATGATCTTGGCAGTTGGGTGACCAGCATCCATCTCAACCGAAAAGTAGAAGTTGTATTAACAAGAATCGGGCACACGAGACTGACTCATGGACCGATGATGGCTAAAAGTCAAGCTCTTTGTGTGGGATGCCAAGAGTCATTAACGGTCATACATGTAGTGGAAAGATGTGCAACATTCTCAGACCAAAGATGTATGTACTTGCCTCCCCCATATACACTGAAAAATGTATTGGAGGAGGATTGTGACATAGAAGGTCTTATTAGTTTCCTTAGGGAGGCTAATGTTTTCAATAAAATTAATTATGCATAATATTTATGTAATAATTTTATATACTTAGAGCATAATATTTATGCTTTGATTTTTAATACATTTATTGTTATTTGCAAGATATTTATTGATAGATTTTTAAAGTTTTAAATATTCTAATATTTCTATCTAACATGGTGTTAGCTGCTAATGACCTTAGCTGTTGACGTGGCAGACAATTTTAAATAATCAATCAAATCCTGGAGCATGACAATGTCAGTGTTCCATGACTGCACTATTGCATGGAAGATGGCACTCTTTGTATAAAAGCCATAGATGTTCCACTCTAGTATGTTTAGATTGTGTGTCATGATGTTACTTGCTGATAGTTACATCTGAGACGTCTTTGTATTTGGTTTCAGAATCTATTATATCGGAGTCTGACAACTCCATTGTGAAGTCCTCACTGGTTGAGGGTCTTCATCTGGTTTTGGGCAGTTTGTCAGGCTATCCATGAGTCCACTAGGAGGTGGAGAGCCTTTGGTAGCTCTGACTTTTGTGAATTTGGCTTTTCTCACTTCAGGCTTTGTCTGTGTATCTTTTCTCTTTGCTGACTTTACCTGGGTAAAGTCAGCTTGTTCTGGCACTGGCTGCACGGATTCAGCCTGTTCTGGCTCTGCCTAGAGGGCGTGGCCAAGGTTGGGGTGGGGAGTGGAGGCTCATCCTGGGGTGAGGGTGGAGACTGCTTTGGCTCTGTTCAGCTTCCTCCCTCTCAGGACTGCAACAGTCTGGGCCATTGCCATCATGGCGACCGTGACTGCTTTCTCTGCCTCCTCACTCGACCTCCCTAAAGTTGTTGCTACTGCAATGACTACAGCAGTCAACAGGAGAGTCATATCTTCCTCGTCAAAGAGGAGATTATTGTCTCCTGGGGTGGCTTTTGCAGTGCTCTTTATTCATGTGGTTCTTTTTCTGCATTATTGAAAAGATGGGAAACTCCTTTTTAGTGTCGGCTGTGGAGGGGCTTTCTTCCTCTTAGGAGGTCGGGAAGTCTTTTCTCTTTTGTTCTATCCCCAGACATGGTTACCTGGGGGAGCATGAAACAAAGTCTGGTCGCTTTTTAGCAACCTCTTGTCACCTGAGGGCCACCTCTTTCCTGGCAGAACAAGCCAGGCTCCAGGCATGAAGCCTCTTGGCACAGTTAGGACATTTGGCTCTTGTATCACTTTGGCCTTCCTTATGTGCCTTAAGGCACACCTCGGTGTTGTGTGCTTTGCTACAGACACCACATTTAGGCTTGGCCTTGCAGCTGGCCTGGTGGTGACCGTATCCTTGTCACTTAAAGCACCGAAGTCGCTCAGGCATATAGGTTCTTCGGCTGAAGTTTCCCCAGTTACCCAGATCAAGGGTTGTTATTATTCAGAGTCACCAGGACTTTCCTGGTTGGGCTCTTCCCTTTTGACATTTGGGAAGCCTCCACGACCTGTGGGTGTGATATGATCAGATCCACATAGTACAAAAGTGAGAAGCTAAGTAGCACCATCTTGACTCTCCTATCATCGGGATTCAGTGGCGAGAGACACTTTCCTCCCATCATTAAGCTCCTTGGTTTACTGCAGGAAATTCAGGGTAGCTTGGTCATTGGGCATGGTAGTCATACCCTGGTCTCTGGCAACCCAGATTGAAAATTGGATTTTTCTCTGCATTTCCAATGCTCTTACCAATTGGTAGGCATTGTTGAAGCCTTCAGGTTTAGAGGGAACCTTGAACTGTGAGAAACGCCTAGGGGGTCCAGACTCTCCCTCAGTCTGTCTCCAGTCTGGGTCGTTTCTGACCGCCCTTTCAGCTTAAATTTTGGGCTGCAGTCATGGGAGCAGCAGCTGTTTCGGCTGGTTCAACTTGTGCTTCAATCTCGGTCAGGGAGGATGTCTGAGGACTACTCAGAGGTCACCCTGATTTGGGTGCTGGCCTGGACAGACCAGCACAAGAGTCCATCTGCTGGACATCTCATGGACAGACATGTTTTTGGCTGATGTCGTGTCCATTTTAGCAGCAGGTTTGACAGAGTCAACCTGCTTTGGATTTCTTCTTGCCACTAGAAGTCATTTATGGTTTCAAAGTGACTGCTGTAGTCTGGGCCTTGCATGGTTCATCATCGTTATCTCTTTTTTGCGGGGAGTTTTGAGGAATATTTGCCATGTAATGAGCAGTTCTTTCATCCTCTCACGCCCCCATCCACCACCGTCCAACAATGGGAAGATGTATGTTAGAACTAACGTCTAACAGCCATAGGGGTGGTTAGAGGATATATGCAGCCAATGGCTGTTGTACTGCCACTCATGGGACCAATGTGAGTGCCAATGGATCTGACTTGGAGAGGTGCTTCTAGTCTGTCGAAAGTGTTGAGGTAAATGTTGTAAGGAGGAAGTTTTCGTAGTCTTACAAAGAGAACTTTTCTTTTTGTCGCATTAGTCTTGATATGCCATTTATGCTCCCATCTCGCGACGGTGTCCATTTCGTCCTTAATGTGCTGAACGACACCTGAAAGCACATTGTGTCGAGCTAAGTGTGTACAGTCGTCAGCATAGAGGATAGTGAGTGAGTCTGTGTGTGTGGGGTCTGGACAGTCGTTTGTGTATTGTGTATAGAGTTTTGGCTGAGTATGCTGCCCTGAGGTACTCCAGTGTGCATTGAAATGGTGCCTCAAACTTTGTTTAGAAATTTTGATTTTAGTCTGAGGTCCTCGAGAAAACTGCAAAGCAACTTTTTAATCAAAGGTGGGAATTTGGATTTAGTAAGCAGCTTGTACTTCAGGCCACCATGCCAGATCATATTGAAGGCTTGCTCAACATCTTTTGTGACAAGAACAGGTCTTAGTCGTCAGCTTCCGGGCTAGTATAATGATAACATGTCGGCCTCTCATCTGAGGGATCGGCGCGAGAAGTTGCAACTGTCGCCTGGAGGTTACTGCTGTGGCTGGGCACCACAGCGGGTAAGGACTAGGTTCAGCCGAGTCAGCACCAGGTGACACAGGTGAGCGAGTCGGCATTAGTCGACACAGGCCGGGCTCCCCTCATGGCATAGCCCGGGCAAGGCATAATTGACTTGTTGTTTATGTAGTTTGTGATGATGTTGAGTGCGTCCTGCATAAGCGATGCGAGCGAAAGCTGAATTGTTTGTGTGAGAGAAGGATATGGTCTTCAAGATACCACCTTAGTCAAGTGTTTATGACTTTTTTGAAAATTTTGCCTGGTGTCTCGATTAGACTAATAGGGCCAGTCAGGTCTTTTTGTAGCTTAGGAATGAGGGCCACTTAGAGTCTTAAAGGGAGAGGGAAAATAGCCGGTAGCGAGAAAGGCGATGTAAAAGTGAGTCTGGCTTGTATAAGGTTGTCAGGAAGGTGAATAAGCAGGTTGACGTTGCGTCCAATCTGTGAGGAGCTTGGAGCCTTACAAGGAAACCTCGTTATTTTTTTTTTTTTACTTCATCACATGAGATGGGGGCTGTAAGTTCGCAGGTGTCCTCCAGGCTATCCAGTCGTATAATTGGCTCTGGCTTAGTTTCTACTCTGTTCTCTTGGCTCCAGGTATCAGTTTCTTGAATTCTGTGAGTGAACAGGGGATGAGGAGGGTGAGGGTAGAAAACTTGGGCCCAGTGTTCTTCAAAAATTTTAATAACATCCACGGGATCTGAAACTTGCGTTATTATGAATGAGGTGGGAGAAGGGGGGGAAGTTACTACCTTTGAGTTGTTTAATTCTTTGCCAAAATTCCCATGGATTACAAACTCTGTTGTATTCTACTTTTCTAACTAAATCTGTCCAATATTTTTGTCGGTCGTTATTAAGACTATTGATGACGTGTCTTCTTATAATAGATAAGTCCCATCGAACATGGTTTAATTTAAATTTTGAGTAAAACGACTTCGAAAATAGGTCAGATGTTAGGTCCTTTCAGATGGCTGAAGTGATATGCGAGTTTTATATTGAGACCTGGGGATGGTGCTCAGCATAGGCAATGGAGGCGAAGATGTAATTCCAATGCCCATCTATTGTTTGGGAATCAAGCCTGTCAAGATTAAATTCAAAGTTTTGACAATTTAATTTAGATTTAAACGACTCCTGGTCTGCTTGTTTATACCGGAAAGATCGTCTTTCTTTGTTTAGTATTGGTGATGTTGATTTCTTTTATTATGATGGGTATGTGGTCTGAACCAACGTTCGGACCGGGTTGTAGGTGTGTGTGATAGGTAAGTGCTGCCCTGTTCCCGAAGACGAGATCAGGGCGGGCCTTTCCTCTATTTGTGTATGAGATGAAGTCGGGTCCTATGTAGTGGAGTCTTTTGGTTTCAAAAATAGAAAGGAGTTGCCTACTGTGTGCATTGGTAACACTAATGTGTAGTGTTTTGTGGGTAGCATTGATATCTCTAGCAAAGAAGACTGGGAAGCTTGTATAATTGAATAATTTGTTGAAGTCTGCAAGAGGCAAATTAGTGTTTGGTTTTATATAGGCAGTGGAAAGGGGGCCCTGAAGGGTGAATAACCTGACTGCCATGAAGTCATGGTGGCTGAATGAGAGGGTGAGGACTTCATGAGTGAGTGTCGATTTTATGAGGATACAGGACCCCATTTGCAATCCATCCTCTGCCAAATACTATAGCCATTGGTGATGGATATAGAATTCAGTAGACCACATCCGGGTGTTCTAGGAAATCGTAAAAAAAAATTACAGATCGAAAAAAATGACCTTGCATTTGCCTGAACGATCGTTAGCATGCCACTCAGCATAGAACCATTTTACCTGGGTTTACCTTGCGTGGTGTTACCTGATCCCGGTAGCGGTTCCGTGATCGAGCCTCGATCGACGGTTCCTCGAGGTCAGGGAGAGTCCTGCGAGCAGGACACAGGGCGGAAGGACCAATTCCCAATATTTCCGTCCTGTCCCAAGCGATCCCTAGAAGGGAGCATGGTAATGGCTCCCTCCAAGGGGAGAGGGAGCTCTTCCTCGGCTTCGTGGAATAACTTCGACGTCGATCTCGGAGCTGCTACTCTCGGCGTCAAGGATGGTGTCATCCATACGATGACGACGAGGCTGCGGGACTGGGGATCCTTTTCGTCTTTTTAGCATGCTTGTTTGGTGGTGAGATCTGTTTGTGTTTGTGTTTTTTGTAGTGTTAAGTGCTTGTGCAATTTCTTTTGAATTATGTTGTGGTGGTGTTTGCAAAACGAGGTGTCTTTGTGTGGAGCAATGAGGCTCTGGGTTAGTGTTTGACACCTCAGTTGCTGTGGTTTGTGATGTTGTGGCTTACTCAGGGATGTATAAATTGTCATCTTCGAAGATCTCCTCTGGGACAACAATGCTGGGGAAGCCGTTTTTCCGTAACATGATAGGGAAAATGTTTGCGAATTTCTTGCGTTGTATTTAGCAGCAATAGAGCTACGTGTAAGATGGCTTGTATTTTTGGGTTTGTGTTAGGTGTGAATGTGTTGTTGGATTGGAGGTGGAGGCAGATTTGTCCTGGAGCTAGATGCAGATCGTCTGGGTGTGCTAGTCTGGGCAGGTGTGGTGGCTGTTGTGGCGTATGAAGAAGCAATGTTTTTGTTTTCCCTAAGCTGATTTGGTTTTGCTTTGAGTAATTCCTTCCATTTTACGCAGGATACACTAATTGCAATGTGCAACCCCTCGCATTTGCAACATTTGATGCTCTCCCTGCATCATCTGTGTGTATGTGCATGTGTGTTTATTTTGTTCACACCTGTAACAGTTAAGGCATTGTTCAGTGTGGATAAAGCACTATGGTTCTATACTGTAAATGTGTAAAAAGTTTCTGGTTTTCTTCTGGGGCAGAAACACGAATCTTAAAGATTCGTGACTCGGGAGGCTTGTAAACGTCAAGGACAGTAACACCGTTCTTGGCGAATGCTTCTTGGCTGATGGACTCACACGATCGTGGGAGGATCGTCCTGTCGATCTTTTTTGCCATGACTGTGCATTTTGCCTTCGTTTCGGAAGAGGGGACGGGAGTGAAACCTTGATTTTCTAATTTTCTTTGG
>NC_051398.1:5742589-5747589 GCF_015228065.2 Penaeus monodon | reverse complement strand
CTGAAGCCAGACGAAGCAAGGGTACCCCGCCTGAGGCAAAACGAGACAATCCTATGCTTTATTGCCACAAAAAAGCCTGGGCTCGGATGGTTTTATGTGATCATATCAGGAAACTGTACAGCCCAGATGAGATCGACAACGCCTACATCATTCTACATATATCAGACTCTAGAAGGACAAGAAATATAACTAGACACATTAAAATGATGAAAAACTCCATAGTGCATACCATGATCGATCAGTGCTTAAAAAGGACAACATAGTGTTTGCTACTCCCGCCACTGATTGGTCTCCGCCACCAAAGAAAACAGGTATTTCTGCACCTTTTGTGAAAATCTTTCAAAAATCAAAATACCAAGACACACAAACACAACATGAACCCTCCTTCATCAGTCAAGATCTTATTGAAAATAAAATTGATTTGCTGATCGGAATGTTCTCCGAACAACAATCTGCAATAAACAGTTTAATTTGCCAAGGTCCGATGCCTTCTCAGCCGCATGAATGCGGAAAGGATGCATTAGTCACAACATTCTCTACCCCATCCCATCACGCAACATCTCCCAACCCCTGCCCACGATCAGTCTGCCTACCAATCCTTCCCTTTCGCATCCTTTCCCCCTGTCAGAATGTTCTCTACCACTACGCCACAAAATGAACACACAAAATCACACTCCTACACCTTCCACGGCAGTATCCACCACCCTCCCCTGACACTCCGTCCCCTCTAACTCCGATCCAGCACGATCTTGCTGACGCGCCAGATACCCCTCGTCCGGAGTCGTACAAGCGTTTGACCAATAACAACGCTGAGACGTCCGCAACCGGGATGAGGAACGAATCTTCTACCCAAGTAACACCTAGAAGAAGCTACGGTATAAACAGTAAAAGAAAAAACAAGCAAAAACATCTTCCATCAAACCGCCAATGGGAAGATACGACACACAACCACGCGCCTGGAGTACCTGCCCCCCCTACTACCCCTCCTACTCCACAAGCGCCACAGCTCGTCATCAACAACTACGCGGATACACAGCAACAAATAAACGAGCAGCCGTAGCCCCACCAAGATGAGGAAGGTTTCGTTCCCGTCAACTCTAGAAAACAAAAGAAGAGAAAACAAGGGAGGAACGCCACTCACCAAAACCCTTGCAAGACACCGACCGTCTTCAGGTAGTGTACCTATATATCACGAGTCGCCATCCAGTCACACACGAGGAAAACATTGAAGACTTCCTGGAAAATAAGTTCAACCATGTTTCCAATGTGAAAGCTTTCAAAACAAAAATGACACAATTATTACTCAAGCTTCACAATCACTATAAGGGGCAAAGAGATAAACCCAGATCTTTTCTAAGAATCCGACATCTTTCCCACTAATCTAAAAGTGTTCCTAAATAGAAAGAAGTACAAAGGTGAGCAAAATGTTTGACGTTGCAAATACGGCGGGCAAACCACTAAACACCATTAGAATAGAACACATCATTGCACAGTCCCTCCTCGGTCACTTCGGCGAAATTAAACTGATAACTAAGGAGAGAAATATTGATATTTTGTGCATTAGTGAAACTTGCCTTTATTAAGCAGTATCATCAGCATCCCAACCTTTCATGTTTACAAATGTGATGCAAGACGTGGAGGTGAAGTCTGCGTATATGTAAGCGATACCTTTAAATCAAATAAGATGTCCTCTACATCTGCAAATCATACATCAGTACAGGACATCTGGGTAACCGTACAAGCAGTATGTATTCTTCTTTCCTCGTCGGCACAATCTAATGACACCCTCATGCCACCACAGAATCTTTTGATTATCTTGAAAATATTTCCAGAGAAAAGTCACTAAAGAGAAAACCTCTTTTTATCTTAGGTGATTTAAATGACGATCTAAAGAAACCAAATGCAAAGTTATATGGGATAATTAATAAAGATAAACTAGAACAACTTATAAAGAAGCCTACAACTCATCCATATTAGATGTTATAATAACAAACAGACCCGATATCATGCTTCACACAGACGCTGTCCCATGCCACATAAATAACCAAGACCATAAATGTAGAAAAACAAAAACAAAGCGAAAACCAGTTACTAAAACCTCTCGTGACTTTACACATTACAATCCTCAGTTACTCTGCCAACTTATTATTGCCAACGAATCGTCACTCTCAGAGATCTTAACAACCGATGACGTTGACAAGTAAATATTCTAACAAATGTGATAATGAACGGTATCGATGCCTACGCACCTTTTAAAACAAAAACAGTTAGACGTCCTCCCGTCCCTTGGACAAATGGCAACATTAAGAGGACCATAAATGATAGAAATAATACTCATAAAACTTTTAAGATAAACTGATTTTTCAAACCGAATACAAACATAAGAAGAGAAATGTGAAAACATTCCTCTTTTGTGCGAAAACGAATTATTTTAAAAGTAAGTTCAATGTAGAAACGATTCTGCCGAAACATGGAAACTAGTGCCTAAGCAGAAACAAAATACAGACATTTCCATAAATAACATAGAACATTTTAATAATTTCTTTGCAGAAGTCAGTAGACGCACTTACGGACAGACAACCGCCCCCACATATCAACACAACATAAATGAAACGAGGCCTATAAAACTTTTTCAGACCGCAGCCAGTAGGAGTAGAAACAATTATCCAGGCAATAAAACACTTAAGAAAGACGAATTCCGTGGGAGCGGGTGGCATTGCACATCGTTTTATAAACGATAGTTTACCAACAATTGCATACTATTTGCCAGTCATTATTAATACATCCATAGTCACCGGTGTTTATTCATCACTTTAGAAACATGGTATCATAACACTTATTTTCAAATCCGGTGACAGAGACGAAATGAATAATCATCGACCCATCACTATACTAATACCAGTGATATCTAAAGTTCTCGAGAAAATAGTTACAAACCAATTAACACTATTTTTGGAAGCGAATAACCTTATATGTAAAAAGCAACACGAGAAACAGCATTATTAAGAGTCACAAATGAAATTTATAAAAATATAAACACCCAGATCAATTTGCTCACTCTGTGTGATTTATCAAAGGCCTCTGACAGTGTCAGCCATTAATTACCTGTAAACAAACTAACAAATCACGAAACTGATAATTTTTGGTTCAAAAGTCACCTGTCCGCGAGAACACAATCAGTCAAAATCCATGAAAAAGTATTGTCAAAGCAACCAGTTTCATTCAGTGTTCCACAAGGCTCCACCTAGGTCCAATCTTATTCATTATATTTATTAATGATCTATCATTAATTGCAAAAAACTGTCTGCTTATTCATTACGCCGACGACTCTCAATTTCTTCACGCTGCCTCTGTTAACAACTTAAATGAATTGATAGGAAAAAAATGACCCCAATAGAAGCAAAAAAATACTTCGATATGAATGGCCTGAAACTAAATCCACATACACACACAAAAAAAACATGTATTTTCATAGGCAGCTGTCAGAACATAGCAAAAATACCCACAGATACAGTTATAAACTTCCAAGGTTGCTGCATCAAACCCAGCACAACAGTAAAAAATCTAGGGGTACACGTAGACAGATACATGGCATTTGAGACACACATTGATCACATACAGAAAAATAATGGGCACTCTGATATACTTAAAACACATCAAAAATAAAATAACCACAGAAACAAGAAAGGCTGTTATAGACTTAGTATCATTAATTGCTGTCTAAACATCTGGAGCTCCATAAACAAAACGCAAATACAAAGGACAAAAACTACAGAACTTCTCGCCAAGAGTAGCACTAGGAAATGTAAATAAATATGACCATATCACACCACATATAAACAAACTAAAATAGCTAAAAGTACAGCGGAAATACAACTATGACACATGCAGTCTAATCCATAAAGTCAGACAAGGAAATTACCCAAACTGGCTGTTACCTATACAAAAAACAGGTAACATAACAGGTGTCCACACAAGGCAAAATAATTCCTCATACATCAAAAGATCGAATATAGAAACCGGGGCAAGCAATATGCAAATCCGAGGACTGATGATCTGGAAACAAATACCAGAAAATATTAGAAATATCTCCAAGCAAAAGACATTTAAAACAAAAGTGAAAAAATATCAACAATCTTGTTAAACAAACATTATATAATATATATGTATATAACATATTACAAAATGTAAACATCATATATGTGAATAGTATACCCATTGTAATTAATGGAATAAAGTGTTTGAATTTGATTCCTTGCCTGAAGCAAGACGAGGCAAGGGTTCCCCTCCTGAGGCAAGACGAGGCAAGGATTCTCCGCCCGGGCCCAGATGAAGCAAGGGTTCTCTTACTAAGGCATGACGAGGCAAGGCTTCCCCACCTGAAGCAAGACAAGGCAAGGGTTCTCCACCTGAGGCAAGACGAGGTAAGGGTTCACCGTCTCTAGGCCATACGAGGCAAGGGTTTGTCACCTGGGGCAAGATGAGGCAAAGGTTCCCCGCCTGAGGCAAAACAAGGCAAGGCTTCCGTACTGAGGCCAGATGAGGCAAGGGTTCGCCGACTGAGGCAAAATGAGACAACAATTCCCCACATGAGGCAAGACGAGGAAAGGGTTCGCCGCCTGAGGCCAGACGATGCAAGGGTTACCCGCTTGAGGCAAAGCGAGACAAGTATTCCCCGCTTGAGACTAGAGAGGCAAAGGTTCCCCGTCTGAGGCAAGACGAGGCAAGGGTCCCCCTCCTGAGACGAGACAGGGCAAGGGTTCCCCGTCTGAGGCAAGGGCGGCTGCCTCCGTAGCCAGAGCGCGTTACGCCGCCTTGATTCAGGGTAGGTTCACAGTTCCGCTGTTCCAGTTCCACAGTTTCCTGACCCTGAACGCACGAGCGCCAGGTGTTGGCGAGGATTATTTAGCGAAGCTAGCCGTAACGAGAGCCAATCTTCATCCCTCTATAACGTCAAACGAGGAGCTCAGTGACGTCACCAAGTAGAATGACGTAATCCG
>NC_051398.1:5710959-5713459 GCF_015228065.2 Penaeus monodon | reverse complement strand
CCACCACATCTACAGAGGCCTCCACTGCCCTCAGGTCTGCCCTTTGGCAAGGCAAAGGAATCCTGAGTTTGTCCCATGGATTCCTCTCGATGTAAGGTTTCTGGAGCTGTCAGGCAAGGCTCCAGAGGCCTCAAAGGTGACAGTACCAGCTATCACATCCACAGGGGTCTCCGCTGCTAGACAAAATGCCCCTGAACCAAATGCTTAGATCTATCCTTTCCCCATGCAAAAGAATAATTTGCCTGTCAAAGAATGCCTGTGGAAAAAAGTTCCACAGTTAAACATCCCTTCAAAAGGCAATCCCAAAATGCTGATAAAGGAAAGTCTAAAGGTGCGGATGGGCATTAACCTCAGGTGCTGCCAAACACTTTATGGAAAGTTATTGTCAACTAAAGAAATGAATACTCTGATCCAATGGAATAGTCAGAGAATTCATGCAAAATGAGAGGAATTACATCTGACCTAGTTTGTGTATGCCTATAAGAGATTATAACCATGGCTAATCGTCCAATCTTCCTGAGAGGATTTCAAGTTCAAGCCCACTATGGGACCTTTGATAGAGGACCTGTTGGAGGAGTAGCAGTAATGGTACACAGGATGTTTCCATTCAGGCTCTCCTTTTCCTGCAGACGACACTGCAAGTAAAGGATAAGCTTGGCATGACTTAAACTGTTGCACCCTACCTTACTCTACATAATATCAACATAGGTGATTTGGGAGGACTACTTGAGCAATTACCTCTTCCATTTTTACTTTTGTGAGATTTTAATGGTCGGCATCACCTCTGGAAAAATAGTGTCACATAGGAAGTGCAAGTACACATGCAAACTGTAGCAAATTAGGTTCAAATTCTCTACAAGTAAGACCATACTTCCTTCTGTTTAGGAGTAAACACACTGTTTTGTCCAAGAGGTGAAGAACTTCAGTCTAATTTTTGACTCGAGGCATACATGGGTGCATCACATCGGACATTGAAGACTTCAAGAGGGTTGAGTATTTTGTGGATTCTTTCTCACTTGTCTTGGGGTGCAGACCGCACAATGCTTTTACAGCTTTATCGAGTGCTGATTTGCAGCAAACTTGACAATGGATGTGAGTCTTTTCATCTGCAACTCCTACTGTTTCCGGTTGGCGTACTCAGTTCATAATGATGCTCCCTGAATGTGTACAGGGGCATTCAGGTCTTCACCAATAGCTCATTACACCAGGACTACATGTACCCGATTTACTAAATGAGACTGCAAAGAATTTCGGTATCTACATCCAGATTGGTTTTCAACCTTCTTGAGGACAGCTGATCCTATGGTAGGAGAATAAGGAATCTTGCAGAACTCAATTTGAATCTCTCCTAGGTATTAGCTGTTGGAACTCCCTATTTCTCCCTTTGGACCATCAACTCGAGCTGGATTTGGTCGTAAGAGGGAAGGGAGAGAGATCTAAAGCAGAAATTAGGGATAGTTTTATTCAACACACTCTAAGTATCAAGGATCAAATGCAATGGTGTAGGCTTTGCAGCAGTGAGTAGGAAGAAGTTTGTTAGCAGCAGTCTTTCTTTGGCAACCTCGATCTTCACTGCAGAGTTGCATGCCATTCTTGCAGCAGTCAAAATGACTAGAGATCTTACAATCCATTCTGCTGTAATATATCGTAACTCATAGTGCTTTACAAGCAGTCAGCAGCTTAAACACATCACATCCATTGGCAAGGGAGGTTCAAGATTGGTTTGCACTGATGTCATCACATAAGAAAATAACTGTGTGCATGTTAATATCCATGGGTATGAGTGAACTGTTTGGAGGCCAGTGCAGCTGCTGCTCAGCCCTGTGATGCTCATTTACCTCTCTCACACACTGACTTGAAGCCCAGCATTAGAAGTTGTCTTCGTGATAAATGGAGGAAGAAATGAAACCGACAGGTAGAAGTTATATTAACAGGGCTGAGACTCAGCACATTAGACTGACTCATGGTCTGATGATAGCTAAAAGTGACCTTGACTGTTGATGTAGCAAAATAAAAAAAAGTAATCAATCATTCACAATGAATTTGGTGTTGATGGATATCACCTTATCTAATATTCATTTTATTGGAAATGCAGTATATTAATTGCCCCCAAACTGAGCTCTGATAGTAGGGGAAGGTATAAATAATAATAGGGAAATTATAAAGAATAAATAAATAAATCAATAATAATGATAATGCTCTGAAATATGCAAGGAATAGTCTGAATGAGCCTGTCACCATTACCTGGAACAAATATTCTACAAATAGCCATTTTGGTTATTTTTCCACTAACTCTAGCAAATTTGAATGGCAATCCAGCGGGGAAAATCTGGAAAATCACAAAGGAAACTAGTTAAATGTAGTGGGATTTTTTTTTTTTTTTTTTTTTTTTTTTTACAATAATTGATTAAGAGTACAAGAAATAAAACTAAGAAGCAATGGCTTGCTCTGCAGTTCATGTAAGTAAAATTGTCCACCATGTTTGATAGTTTGTTTACAG
>NC_051398.1:5671385-5681385 GCF_015228065.2 Penaeus monodon | reverse complement strand
ATTACGAAATGATGATTGATGTCTGGTCAAAAACGTCGAGAAATCTCGTTACTTAGGCGGCGTCGCGCTCCCCTCGCAGGTCAGAGCGTGCCAAAGGACGCTCATATCACGTTAAGGTGTGAATACATTACGCTATAATTCTCATCTCGCCTGTACCTGTTTATGTCTGAGCGTGTGTGTGCGTGTATGTGTGTGCATGTGTAGTTGGGGAAGAGATCTGTGTACATGCATGTCTGTGTTTTATGAGTTTGCGTGTGTGACTGGCCTACCTACAGCCAAGGCCTAAACGTTATAATGAGCTTGGCCATATATATATTACAGTATGCCCATAACTCTAAAGGGGGAGGGGGGGTGAAGGGTGGCAGTTAAATTAGCTGGAGTGGGTCAGCAGTGGGACTGCGCCGTTGACTGATTGCGCTGGGCAAGAAATGAATCGCTGGAGCCGGGAATGGATCCAGAAAAGGACTCTAGCTTTAAAGCCTGGCACACTAAAAGCAAAAGATATGATCTCACGAAGCCAGCGTTTCTACTGCGCTCTGTGCTAACATTCCGTTTGCTCCCACGGTACCTAGGTTCATAATAGCCTCTCTTGTCATGGTTGAAGTTTGTAAGTTTGGTGGAGCACTAAATCTTTGCATGGTTGTTATCTATTGTTACACAACACATAATAATCATTTCACAAATAGGCACCAAATCTTCGGACACGGTGCGAGGGAACAGCGCTCACTAAGTTGTAGTGATCACCTATCCGCTACATGGTCTGGACAACCATGATATCCGCGCACAGCCGCGTTATCCGCACAGTCATGTTATTCGGATAGCGGTGCGGGTTCGAAAGCAATGGCGAGGCAAGCTTTGCCAGCAGCAAGCAGGATGAGCCGGACGAGGCCCGGCAGCAAGAAAGGAGAGGGAGACCAGGCAAAGAAAGAGAGAAAAGAGTGTAATTAATGTAGCTGCTTTATCTTGGAACCAGCCGGCAAAAGTGCAGGTTCTTTATTTTCCCCAGTTTATTTATCCTTGTAAGTGACTATAAGATGTGGCCTACGAGTGACGAACTATTGGAGAAGTGGTATGGACTGTAGACTGAATTAACCGTGTTTAAAATGCCTGTCTACGTATTATCAAATTATTTTATTTCATTTTTTAAAAAATCGTTAGCTTAGGTATAATGCTGCATGCTAATGTGCATTACTTTTATGACTATTAACTCAACCATGATTATTTTTGTGAATTTTGTTACATACAGATGGCTCCACATATGCTCCGCCACCAAGGAGTCTAGCAGTAGGCCCTAGTGACCGATCCTGATTCCCCCATTCCTTGAATTGACGGGAAATATGTTTTTCTTTCTAATATTTTGACATCGATACTGTTATTATTCTTATCAATATTATGATTATTAAATTGTTATTAAAATCTTGGTAATATTAAAGAATATACGTCTATAAACCACTTTTCAAAAATCAAGGAAAAGGGCAAACAGTTGAGATAGGTAGAACTGACAACGGACTCCTTAGTGACTAAGCACTTTTAGAGCTACCTATGTGTAAATACAATAAATAAACTTATATTACAGGGCATGGTATGTATTCTTGCCATTCATGGCGATTGGATTAAGTGAATTTTGTCCTACATTATTTATATAACTCTTGTAGTATTATGAAAAACCATAAGGACTTAAACATAAGCTTTAATACAGTCTGCAATTGACCTTTTATAAAGTCAGTTGTAGACTACCATACACTGCACTTGTTGCAGTGTAAGGAATCAGAATTAAATAGCTTGGAAGTAGTGCAAAATGAAGTTATGAGGATTATCCTCGGCGCCCCGAGAACAGCAATGATAATGAACATGAGATTATAACTAAACTTACCATCCATTTCTGATAGAATGATGTTTATTTCCACCATATTTGAAGTCAAAGCTCTAAGGGAGTCCTTGTATCTTTCAGATTTCCAAGAGCAACTGCAACATAAAATCACTCATGCAGACGTGACTAATCACACGCGCGCCCTCTGATACACAAAATCTTCATGAACATTACATAGCTCAATGACCCAATTAGTAAAATACCGATCCATTCCACCATGGAAAAAAATCAACGTTGATCGTGCACCTTACATGTCTACCACAAGAAGTGTACGTAACTGCATGTTAAAACAAATGGCGTTAGCAATGGTAAAGGAACACACAGAATCTATTGGCGATGATGTATACGAGTGTTACGCTGGCGGATCCGTCAGTCTGGATACAAAGCTGGATGTGCTTGCGCTGTATACAAAAATGGCATAATACATCAAGTTAATATGAGAGTGCAAAATTGGGTCAGCACTACACAACCGGAGTTGGCTGGTATACTTCCTAATGTCTCGGGGCTCTGGAGTAGTTTTCTGTGACTCAAAATGCTCTTCTGACACTAATTTCTTTCAAAGCAGGTGGCGATGAGGAAATTGTGGGTTGCATTAAGCGTAACGTAACGTATGCAATTGAGTGCAGTTTCAACATACAGTTTGTATGGATACCATCTCATGTCGGCATACTTAAGCACGATCACGTAAACAAATTAGCGAAAGAAGCCTGCAGCAAAGATACTGTGAACATAGATCTTGGGATGCCTCTTGCTAGGGTTGCACATATATTGAAAAGTTCTCATAAGGAAGAACTAGTAGATCTGACGAACACTCAAAGGCCTGAAAGATGTATCATTATGCACTACGATCAGTATAGAGATAGCCTCCCTATGGGTAGCACCGAAGTCAAACCAGAATTGCCAGTGTACGTTTAGGTTACAGAATGTACTGGCAACTGCACGGTGGAAGAAGTGCAGATGAATTTAGATGTAGACTTGGTACCGAAGAAAGTAAGCGAACGCTTGGGCACTATATTTCGGAATGTCATGTGATACAACCATTCAAACCACCTAACACGAGGTATATGTGAATGTTCAATTTCATCTGATACATTGGAAGATATACTCGTATTATATCCTAAATTTACTATGTAAAACTGCCGTAAACAAACAACAGTGCTATGTAAACACAGTGGCAAAAGCATATCAATGTAATATTTTTTTTATGATGTATGATTTATATTTTTATTTTACCATATACAATTACAGTAGTCATAGAATACTGTACTATGACAAATATATTTAAAACTGTAATAGGGCTTACCAACACCTATGCAGATAGCCTGGGTGGTAAATAAATTTACTTAACTTAAGAACTGCATTCCTAGCCCATATATGGGGGAGGGAGCAATGAAAGGGAGAGTGGGTGTCGGATGCACACAGCTGTAGAACACGTTCTCTCGTGTTCTATTAAGGGGCACGAGGTTGTGTATCCTTGGAAAACGTTATTATAGCCTTAGGTTTCAGTCACATGGGTACCGTGGCGAACTAGGAGTTTGGGTAGAGCGAGGATACACTTGAAACCACAAGGGCGACAAGTCATGTTAGTATGTTGGATATTATATAAGTGTTATAATGCACCCTCAAAAACACAGCCACAACAGCATGAATGACAGATAATACCTTTACAGTTCTACTAACGTAGTTTTAGAAACGAGTAATGACTACAATGTATAAAAAGTACCTCCGCCCCAAGTCGAGGCAAGGTAATCAAGGATCTTATAAATTCAGTAAATAGTACTGGAATTTCGGTCCCCTAAACTATGTACTCACGTTTGGGTCACGCTTTGTCATTTTAAAGCCAAATTGCTTTTGACTGAGGTATATTAGCACGAATATTTCACAAGTGCGCCAAAACAATTAATAGAATAGCAGTAAAAAGGGAAGCATACATTTATGAATGAATGATTATAAAGGTGCTGTTTGGAGGATGGACCATCAGCGTCACTCGGTCTACAATTTAGATAGGAAACAAAACAGAGTAGCCTTGGTGGCCGTTGAGGGCGAGTACCTCATAGTGTGTGTGTGCGCGTGCGCGCGCACGCGCGCGCATAAACACATACATATGTATATACATACGTATATACATATGTATATATATACATATGTGTATATATACATACATATGTATGTATATATACACATGTGTGTATATATACATATACACACAAAAGGCACACTTTTATTTCATCCTCATACATATATGAATCACAGAGAGGAGATCATTGATCATTCAAGTTAATTGAATGACCTCACCCTGGCAGATGGTAATGTCCCTTGACGTCACTGACGTAAGGAATTCTGGGAGCCTCAGTGAGTCAACCGATCGAACATGATACGACAGTCATGGCCCTTTATCAACGCAGGTATATGCATGTATATAGACTTTCGCATACATACATACATACATACATACATACATATATATATATATATATATATATATATATATATATATAATACATACATATATATAGACACACATTCAATGTATATCTACACACACACACACACACACACACACACACACACACACACATATATATATATATATATATATATATATATATATATATATATATATATATATATATATATATATATATATATATATATATATATACATATATATATACATACATGTATATAGACACACATTCAATGTATATCTACACACACACACACATACCTATGCATGCATATATACTATATGTGTGTGCGTATGTGCGCGCGCGCGTGTGCGTGTGTGTATTTGCTAATTAACTTGTATGTTGACACATTTATATAGGAGTTCACTATACAGGCTCACAAATATGCACGCTTACAAGCACATGCACATGTACCCGTAAAACACAGATGCAAGTATGCACCTGGCAGGTACACAATGCACAAGGACACATTCAAATAAACATATGCCCATATAAAGAAGAAAGGAAAATCACGCACACCTTTCTCTTACACAGCCCATATACGCAAATGTAGGCAGTCGCTGCAACTTTAAAGTGCACTTTTATCCCTGTAACAGGGCGGCCGCGTGGGCCTAGACGTCTCTCGATCTGGCGCTCGTCTGTGGAGCTTTCACCCTACGCAGCTGAGCGTCAGCTCGAGGAGTCTCTCGTCGGGCATCATTCTCGCGACGCTGCGCTATGCGCTTTTGCCTTTTCTTTGGAAATCTCATGGATAATGTGCTTTATGATTTCAGTATTTCATTCTCTGTTGTACAAGCACTGGGTTCGAGGTTAAACACACCAAGCCTAATGGGTTAATAGATAACGTGTTCCGACTGGCAATGCCGCTTTTGTATGTCATTGTTCTTGCTGTATTGCCGAAGAAAAAGTGTAAGAAACAACAGCAGCATCAGTCTCCTGCAAATGCTGCTGTGATCTCCCTTGTTTTTTATGTTTAAGTGAAGCCTAACTTTTGGGTCTATGCACAACAATTATCGGTTAAAGAACAGTTTTAGGGGAATCCAATCGCTATTTTTCGTTTTCTTGTTCATAGTGTTCACCTCAACACAGCAGTGTCAAAACTTAGGTCTATCCATATCGCAAAAATTATACCATTTCACGACCGGACTTAAAAGAAAAATGTAACTTTTATAGTGGATATAGAGATTACATATTAATAGATAATTGTTATGCACCTAGTACAGGACTGATGAATGTATATAGGATATGCGCCTTCACTGTCTAGGCATGGTATTCCTATAATTCCACCATGAAAATCTCCCCACGAGGCTTGTTACATACCTTCAATTTATATCAGTTTGTTGTATGTCCTAAGGCTCAGGCTTTGGCGAGGCAGTACATTATTCTTTGTCTATTCGTATGCTTATTGTTTAATGTAGATCTTATCTAAGCCTATAACAAACTTCGTATCTTCCTTATTATCTGATCTTAATTTTCTCATATCATTTACGCTATTCGTTTACGGCTTTTCCCTAGCTTTATAACCTTGTTTCTAACCTTTGTCATTACCTGTCTGTTCACTCCTTATTGTTCTCACTCTCGAAATTTACATCAGCCTTTCCCCTCTCCTGCTGCCATCATTCATTAGCACTTGTAACTGTGGCCAATTTAAACACTCGTCTGGTCATTCATTGTATAAGCTCCACAACTTAGCTTTAGACCTATTAGGGAACTTGTCTATTCATTCACTGCTGTCACTCTTCTCTAGCCCTATGCTTTGTAAGTAGTTTCTCTGCTCATTTGCTGTCGTCATTCGTACTTCTGTAATTTGTGAGAAGTTTTTCTGACCATTTCCTGATGTCATCTACCATGCTTCAATCATTCCTGATGAAATAATGCTGATCAGATGAGACGAGGCAATGTAGGTGAAATACACTGTTTTAACAGCGTATTTCTGAAATGCTAAACATGTAACCAAATTAGCAATTAAATCGTTACAACACGCTTGATTATTGTAGTATCAACACAGGTAGGTTCCTCTTATCTTGAAATTCACTAAAGTTATCAAAGTTCTTCAACCAGAAAATAACCCTTTGAACTTACAAGCGAGCTTTCCTGCCCACTGAACTCACAGAATAGTCAATAATCCCTCTCTTGGTAATTTTGTTCATAAGCTCAAAATGAAGCACATTTAGACATTTAGTAGAAGTTTTTGGCTAAAATCCGACAGTAAAATGGGTGTCAAATTAAAACCTTTACTTACCAAATCATTATAACTTGGCAAAGATGTAAACAAAAAGCACAAGAACTAATATCTGTTTGTTCTTTCAGAAAAAAAAAACAGACACAAAATCCTAGAATATCAATTTAAAACGGTAACTTTATGACTAAAACAATAGCCGATTTCAGTGCATTCGGTAGACTGAAAATGTGACAAAATGAGATGAGATAGATGCACCAGCTGCGTAAAGCTGCTATGTTTATATTATTGAAATATATTCTTAATCACCTGGCACCGTTTAGATCAAACGGCGTAAGCAAAAGGGGAAGAAATGGTACTTATAGTTCTATTCAGTGAAACATTACCAATTCTAGAAGATGTCAGGGAGGTTTCTAGTCTAAATAGCTTACTAGAAAGTCACAAAACTAGTCTAATTCTCCAAATATTAGTCCCACACATATAGACAAGAAGTGCCTTCTAATCTGTATTTATTTCAAACAAGCACACTCTTGATTTAGCAGTGAAAATGAGTGAAAATAACCCAAACATTATGAGACTGATTTAAACATTGAAACAATAGTCACAGTGATGAATTTAGAGGAAAGTATGAGTGAGGATGAATAAGGCTTCCTGGGTTGGTTCATCATTGGGCACCTGAGATGCCTTGATTCTGAAGGGCGCCTATATTATGACAACTCCACGATATACACGCAAAATTACTATTTATGATACCAAAAGCTGATACTGGTTATGTAATATGCTTTTCTACATCAGCATAATCGTGACAAAGCTTCCAGTCTTTAGAAAGAAAAATAGATCTACGTCTACGCCAAGAGCAATTCCTTGGATGATCAAATCTCAGACGGACGGCAAAATCTGATGAAAAGCCAACAGACTCCTGCAAACAGCCCGAATAGGACCATAATCTCATACTATGCAGAACGGATAAACGCTCGGCGACACGAAAGAAAGCACCTGCAAATTCACACAGCTGAAAAAAAGAATTCAACTAAACTGAAAAGCAATGGATATTGCGCACATCTCATCAAAGAAAATTCTGAACAACGTGCCTGGCAGTTTCAAGGTCGCGACAAGGATGATTATACAGTATACGAGCGACAGGTCACTGGTGTCAGATGACCTCACCTCACAGCTGGTGCATTATGCATGGCTTGTAATACCGGTGCATGATTCTGATAAGGTAAAGAAACCGATTTCTCGTCTTTGAAATTACACATTCTCATTTATACTTTCTTCCAACACGAAAAGGTTATTTCTACCGTACCTTTCTGGTTCCGGTTACCGCTTAGACAGAGACAGAATAATACCAAAGTCTGAAAACAGTCTGCTTTTGAAAGCGCACGTCTGCTTCAACCATTAATTACGCATACTTCATTATTGCTTCGAAACCTCAGAATTCGCGAAAGAATCGCTACCAACCCGGCCATTGAAATTGTAATTGGTTTGCCAATGGTAATTAAGTGTGAACTAGCGTTATTTGAATAAAGTCTAATGCTCGTGCTTCACTCACTCCGTAGCGTGAAAAGCAAAATCTTTGGCAAACGCAAATGAACGTTTCTATGCTAAGCATAAGGCCGATGGAAAAAGGTTTCCTCCAGCTCGTCATTGCAAAGAAGGAAACAAAGAAGGCTTATCGCGTCTTCCATCTTGCCACTTTTGCCAGCAGGCACCAGGATTGGTGATCGCCTAATGCAAATTGTATTTTATATTTTTCCATTCTAAGATCTCCGGAAATGGGGACGTATTCCGTGTTTACCTGTTGCTTAGAGCCTAGACTCGAGATCCCCGCAGCCATATTAAACATGACAAACTAAGGTCACGGAGCAAAATGCAATATGCAGTCGAGAGGAGGCCATTGTGATAGAAGAACTGCAGCAAGCAGCCCGCGATCACTGCTGTTCAACAGACGACAATTTTGTTTGTCTTCCACTCGACCTTATTCTGTATCTATAAAATACGAATATATAAACACAAAGAAAGAATAGTAATCAAAGAAGACATCAGAAATCTGTTTACATATACGTGCGCGCGTATGCACACACACACACACACACACACACACACACACACACACACACACACACACACACACATATATATATATGTATATATATATATATATATATATATATATATATATATATATATATATATATATATATATATATAATGTGTATATCTATATGCATGTATATGTATGTATATATGTTTATATATACATATATATACATATAAACATACATATGCATGCATATATACATACATGTATATATATATGTATATATATACATATATATTATATATGCACGTGTGAGTGTGTGTGTGTGTGTGTGTGTGTGTGTGTGTGTGTGTGTGCGTGTGTGCGTATGCGTCTATGTATGTATTTACGTATATGTATGTATGAATGAATGCTTGTAGTACATATTCATTAACGATGCTTGTACACATCGATGACAAAAGTCCCCAGCGTTGCTCCCTTATTAGCCGAGCCGGAGTCCCGGCGGGCCCGCGGCCGGCCGGGGCGAGAGGAAAGGAGAGGTAGAGCCGGCTCCGCAGAGGAGCTCCCGTGGTTTCCTTGGCAACGGAAAGGAATACATCTCGGCGGATCGAGAGCGAGTGTAAGGAGCATCTAAATTACTGACGCGGAGATGGATTCTGTAGGATACTGTTTTATGTCAGTAGAACGATTTGCCCGAGTATATTTGCTGTCAAAGCCATGTGAAGACGGCAGAAGAATATTTAGAAATTAACAGGAAATTGTGGATGTGAAAGGATTTTGTGAAGGAAAAGTCGAGGAGCGAAAAAAACACTCACGACAAAGGTGCACATGTGTCGAGGGTGCATAATTGCCTAAAGGCTGCCGCCAAGAACATTAATTATTCGCCAGATTCCTTAGCCCTTAACACACACAGCAAGTTTTCTCTTTGGCAAGAAAAATAATAAAGTTCATGCCCATTCAGTGAGTTTACTACACCTTATTTTTTTCTTGAGATGGAATCCATGTAGACAGTAAGTCACACACACATTTGTTAATGTTTCATCGGATAAGATTTATGCCATGAGATTCATAAAAATGGGTATGGATAGACTCATAGCGACGAGTATCGTGCAGATACACAGATAATAAGTTAAGGAAATGAAACACCGACAGCTTTGGTCACGATAGCAGGAGCAAGACAGAACCCTGGTAAAGTAAGAGTTTCGAGACACAGACCTAATGTCTGTTAACGCTTTTCGTTTGGGATCTGACCGACGCTAACACATATGTATGTGTGAGTCCGTGTGAGTGTGTGTGTGTGTGTGTGTGTGTGTGTGTGTGTGTGTGTGTGTGTGTGTGTGTGTGTGTGTGCGTGTGTGTGTGTGTGTGTGTGTGTGTGTGTGTGTGTGTGTGTGTGTGTGAGTGAGAGGAGAGAGAGAGAGAGAGAGAGAGTGAGAGAGAGA
>NC_051398.1:5661385-5668885 GCF_015228065.2 Penaeus monodon | reverse complement strand
GCCCCTATGACAAAAGAAGATGGCAGAAGCGGCGTTCATACATTCAACTAACAACTTCAACATCGCAGCATGGAGCCACGAACTAGCCAACGTTGTCGCACACCTAATTACCGACGTGACCTGACCGCACAGTACATTTAAATATGTATCTGTGTATCTCTACTTTTATATGCCCTGATGGAGCAGTAAATGTGGAAAGGCCTTCGGCATATCGTGTGTTTTCTTGTACTTCCCTTCGTTGTTGTTCTAGCAATTTGTTCGACAACCAGGAAAGGCCTACAGTAAACCATCCTTATCAGCAATTAGAGAGCACTCTTACCTCCACAATCACCCTCTCAACCCAAAATCTTAACCTACCACCTTGACAGATTTAACTTGATCATTACTGAGTCACTCCGTACCCTAACAGTGAAACCCGAGTTTAAAAACTGCTAACACTGCACCCAACCTGTTTCCCATGCACACTGATTTGATTTGACACACACGCATATATATATATATATATATATATATATATATATATATATATATAATGTATTATAAACTACATACATATAATATATATATATATATATATATATATATATATATATATATATATATATATATATATATATATATGTATATATGTATATATATATATATATATATATATATATATATATATATATATATATATATGTATATGTGTGTGTGTGTGTGTGTGTGTGTGTGTGTGTGTGTGTGTGTGTGTGTGTGTGTGTGTGTGTGTGTGTGTGTGTGTGTGTGTGTGTGTGTGTGTGTGTGTGTGTGTGTGTGTGTGTGTGTGTGTGTTATACAGACATATAATTGCATTCATGTATTGCATATCACAGTATATACCTAGTGCACATAAACAGGCGCGCATGTGTGCGAGAATCCGAAGGGCGGGGCATTGGATCGCACTTTGGGAAAACGCAAGACTTGTAAACTGGATCTCTGGTCGGGATTGCCCGCCACAAACTGGTCTCGGCTTTGCTAGCGACGGGTCGGGTGGGCGGCCGCGCCACCACCTCTGACAACTGTCCAACTTCCACCTTTGTTTCAATCCCGTGTCTTCCTGCAGTCATGAGGGTAAATTTCTTCCTCATGTGAACACACTGCCCTTACACCTTTGCGTGAAACCCTTTCCATTTACGTTGAAGAATGGCAGCGGATGTATGTATACCCGATACAAGCTGTGTTTCCCTGAATACTGTTCAACAGTCTAAAGTTTCTGTATTATCATAGTATAATTTGCTTTTGGAATATGAACAGGGATATTTGATAACACTGTACATACATTCTCGGCATATATCAAGCAATTAATTATTCATCTACATAGCTGTCTGGCTGTTTGTCTGTTTAGCAGTTTATGTATAAATAGATTTAAATATCTATTTACATATCTATATACTGTATCTGTATATATCTAAACGCATCAGTCCCTCTACCTACCTGCTTGATTGTCTACTAATCTTCTATCTCAATACAATGTGATAACGTTATACTCTATACATTTTCTGGAACTTGGACCATATGATTTACTATTCAAAAATAGAGATCGTATCAGGGTCAGCCGAGGTCAATGAAAAGTAAAATAATTTTGCATATAGACTAGAAACTCCATGTGGTATGCATTCGGAATGTGTACTATCTACATTTCGTAATCAATGATTTTCATTAAAATCTGCTCCCCTAAGAAACAATAAAACTGATGATATCAAGGTCACTGCCTACTTTCTACTATATCGGCGGTCGTTAATAACTGGAGGCGGTCTCACAAAGGGCATTGTCACCTACAGCCGTCGACGGCCGGGTTGCGCGTCCGATTTTCAGGCCAGAGCTTCCTCCGCCAACTTAGCTTCCGTAACTTTAACGTAGATGGTTTGTACGACTCCACTGGACTGGAGACTTCACTAATAACAATATCATCGAAGGAGACACCCAACCACCCCGGGAAAAGGGCCTTGGAGTATCATTCACAAAAGCCATCGATTGCATAACACTTGCGGATTCCCCAACACAAGCACAAGCATCCATTCCTAGAAACAGACCATCACCACTGATGTGGGAGGCTCCAAGGTCTATATAAACACACGCACACACACACACACACACACACACACACACACACACACACACACACACACACACACACACATACACACACACACACCACATATACAATATATACATATATACACACATATACATATTTACTTACATATATGTGTGTACACACACACACACACACACACACACACACACACACACAACACACACACACACACACACACACACACACACACACACAGTGGGAGATGTGTATGTATGCATGTATGAAGATATTCATATACACAGAGGTCCTGGGACGCTGAAGACTCCCTCGCGCACCAAGGGCGCAGCAGGGCAGCGCATAGAGTACGCACTGCTCCTCAGCCTCGCGAGGCTCGTTTCACGCAAACATGAAAATACGCCTCCGATGTCTTCGCGGGAGATGACCGACGTTTTGATGGCTGGAGGCAGATCCCTTGCGAGATGTGGATTACGTGAGTTATTTACGGTTGCTCGTCTAGATAAAAAACGATCAGCATTACAAACCAAAGACTGATGTGCTACTCTCTCACCTCCCGCAAACACACGCATCGGTCTCCTGATGGAGAATAATGGTTTAAACCAAGTATGATATTCCAGTTTCATGTGATATGCCTTCTCATCCCACTTGCACTGGGATTTTACTGCATATATTTTAGCAAGAATAAGTGTATATAATTTTAATCTGCAGTTACATGCATAACTATTTTAGTGCTTTTATTTAATTAAGACACCGAAAGGAGGGTTTCGCGCGAGTCTGCTTCCATTTTAGTAAATTGAATAAAACAAATGATTAATGCCCATTCTCCACGGGAGGGAATCTCCATATATCATAACAATAATAACATTAATAGTAATAACAACAACAATAATAATGATAACTATGATAATAGGAAGAAGAACGATAAGTAAACACCATTCCAACTTTCGCACCAGCAGCATCATACCAATAAGATTCTACGTTGTATTTACTAAGTACGCAGTGTTCTTATTTTCTGTTCCTTGGAGCGACGGGAGATGATGGCGCAACCAACAATAAAAATAATAAAGATACTTTACTAGCCCCGGGGATCGCAGAAGCCACAGCTTGCGTGGTCAAATGAGGTCCCCAGGGACGAGGATGCCAGAGGCCGCCACCGCGCGTCGCCCGAGGCTACCGGTGGTAAGCTCCTCATGCGCATCGCCGCCGAATTAAACTCACTGACTTGTTAGCTGCTATTGCTTTTATTATTTTAACTCATTCGCTAACATTAGTTACAAAAATAGTATTGTATGTGATTATCAGTAGAGACAGTAGCTGTGACAGTAGCAATAGTTAAGATCAAATACACATTAGCATTATCACTGCTTGCATAATTATCATCTTCGTTTTCAACATTTAATATAATATAATAATAGCCGGTTTTATTATTTTCTTGCTATTTTCTATTTTAGCACCGTTATCATTGCCCTTTCAATCGTTATAGTCACAATTATCTGCATTTTGAAGTAGTAATAGAAATAGCAAGAATTTAAGCTTTGGTGTCAGAATCAAGCTTCCTTGTCTGCAAGGAATGGCCGGGGTTACTATCCACTGATATCTCGCAGCACAGCGCAGGAGTACTGGTAGCAGAAGCAGCAACAGTAGCACTGGAGAATTGTTTTTACACATGGATGGCACCACAAGCGCTTAGCCAACAAGGAGTCAAACAGTAGGCCTTTAAGCCCTTACCCGATTTCTCTTTTCCTTGAAATTCTGAAAAAAAGTTTATTCCTAATGCTACTTGATTTGAAATTATAAGTGTTATAATGCTATTAACAATACCAAGGGCATAATAAATTAGCAAGTAATATTTCCGATAATCAAGAAAAAGGGTAAACAGGCGAGATACGTAGCACTGGTACTTGACTCCTCGGAGACTGAACCCTTGTGGAGCTATCTATTTGTAAAGACAATTAGTAAACAAAAAACACAGTGTGGGGGGGGGGAAGATCTGTCATGTATTCTCGTCTGGGATTAGGTTCTCACCTTTAGTTGTGTTACCATTTTATAAGCTGATATTTTTCACGGTCAAGAAAAAAGTGAGAGAAGAGGTGATATATTTTTATAGGAATAGATACCACATATTACAAGATCTCTCTCTCTCTCTCTCTCTCTCTCTCTCTCTCTCTCTCTCTCTCTCTCTCTCTCTCTCTCTCTCTCTCTCTCTCTCTCTCCACACACACACACACACACACACACACACACACACACACACACACCCACACACACACACACACACACACACACACACACACACACACACACACACACACACCACATACTATATATATGTCTCTGTCTCTCTCTTTCTATTCTGTGTGCGTGTTTATTTGTGCATTTTTCCACACAGAGCCTGGTTTAAGTATTTGACAAGTTGATGCCATTTGTTTTGAGTTTGGGAAGAGTTAAGCAAAGTGTTTTATTTATATATTTCTGACTCAGTCATAGTATCCATCTAAATGAAGCATGTAATAATCACACTAAATACGAACATCGGCGAAAACGAATTCAGATTCATTATATACCTCTGGCTTCCCATCAGTAAGCTGAAAAAATTGAAAATACGAACCAGGAAAAGGAACTCACGACGATAACAGTTCAACAAAGAAAGTAAATACGGGATGAGTTGTGGTTTGAACGCCAAATACTTAAACCATTGAAAAATGTCCAAATAAACACACACACACAGAATATTGGGAGAGAGAGACATCGACATCATCTAAATATATATATATATATATATATATATATATATATATATATATATATATATATATATATATATATAGACATATACACATATATGTATATATGTGTATATATATGAATACCCACACAGCTTACACACAGCTCACCTCTCTCTCTCTCTCTCTCTCTCTCTCTCTCTCTCTCTCTCTCTCAAAACCACACACCACAACACACACACACACACACACACACACACACAACACACACACACACACACATATATATATATAAAATATATAATATATAAAATATATATATATTATAATATATTTTATATATGTATATATATATGTAATATATATAATATATATATATATATATTATATATATATATAGTATATATATGAATATAATATATTATATATATATATATATATAAAATATATATATATATATATATATATATATATATGCATTTATGGGGTGTGTGGGGTGTGTAAATCTGTATGTATGTATAGGTTAGGTGAGTGTCAATAAATATGAATATAAATATATATAAATATAATTATTATATTTTATATAATATATATAATATTTTAAAAATACATAATATATATATACATAAAATAATAATACATTATATAACACATATATACCAATACAACAATGAACACACACACAACATTCTCTATCTCTCTCTCTCTCTCTCTCTCTCTCTCTCTCTCTCTCTCTCTCCCATATATTATATATATATATATATATATATATATATATATATATATATATGTGTGTGTGTGTGTGTGTATATGCACACACACCACACACACAACACACACACACACACACACACACACACACACACACACACACACACACTCACACACACACACACACACACTATAGGATGTGCATAATTCTATTTCTGTTACCAGTGGACCACGTGGCTGGTGACCACGTGCATCCAAAGTCCCAAATAAGAACCATCCGCTCAGCGAGGGTGGAGGTCACATTTTATATCTGACCTCGTTTGACCGGGAGTTCGTCGCCAGCGACCAGCGCGGTAAGGTCGGTAAAGCCCTCGCCTCCATCCGGGCAGTGACCTCCACTCGGCGCGATTGCCCCTATAACTAGACATGTCTCGTGTGTTCTTATACTGCGTGTGTCAACTCTTAGAAATAAAGAGTGAAGCCGAATACCAGTATCAATACCCCTGCAAGCCAATGTAATTGGGTTCTAAACCCGTTATATCTGGTGGCAGCGAGGGCCGTTGCATCCTTTTGGCATGCAACACGAACACACTTCCGAAGAAAATCCGCTCGACCGCTAGAAGACATGTCGAAGATGAAAAAAAAACGTAAGCACACGTTTGGGCCCCCTTTCTTATTTCTTTTCCCTTCTTCTCCCATAAATGTGTTAAGCCATTGTTTTTTTTGTTGGGTTAAAAGGCAAATGGCACGTTCTCACACTATTCCCTTCACTCAGATCGCTTTTCCCGTGTGATCGAATATGCAATCAATAAACAGAATATCGTTCGTTAGTAAGTAATTAATTTTTTTCTCTCGTTTTAGAGATTTATATTGTTTCATCTGCAACGAATTGAACACGTCATGATTTTATCTTATCACGAATATCATTTCATTTTTCCTCCCCACGCCCCGACCTGACCGTCCCTTTTCTTTCACTTGCGGTCATAGAAATTAATTATTTTGAATATAGCGTAGGATCTTCCCCCATATTATAGTGCACAGGATTGCCCGATATTGCCCGGGGTTGCGTAAACGCCTAATAGATCTGCGCTCCGTCGTTCGAAAGTAGGTACAATAAACCCGAAGTTATTCGTTCGGCACCTTTTGAGTCGGTGTGACCCGCGGTTATATCCGTTAATTAATGTAGGACTAGGGTTTAAGCTAGAATCATTATTCGCTTATTAATCACATCTTTCTAACCCTCCTCAAGTCGCTTGCATGTTTTGGGTACATCGCAAGTGTTTGTGTGATTCGTGATAATTTAAATATCCTTAGGGAATTTTGCGAGCGCCCATCACAGATTTGGTGAAGAGCAGGTTATTTATATTCCCTGGCTTGGGTCGCCTCAGTCATATACAGCCTTTGGGTATAGGATCCCCCCGTTAATGAGTTTTAATGAGGTCTGACATGCAATAGCTAGACATGTACCTCGGCAGTTCAGATTTCTGACCCCAAGAAGATTTGCTTGTTAAATAGCTTGCGAATATTTTTTTCATGTCACCATTCATTCGTGCGTACATTCTGTCGCATATCATTAGTCATACACACAGGACAAAAGTCACTGAACCTTTTCATTAATAGGATTGGTTGCTGTCTTAGTGCCGGCGTAAAGATTTATGATGTTTCTCTTTAGCCCGCATTTTTGTCTGTCGTGATGAGTTGCTCGTACATGATGTACAAGTTACATCTATTTCTTCTCTGTGTGACGACTGTGGTTCAAGTAAGTCCTTGCGGATTGCCGATGTCGTTTCCCTTATTTACTCTCATATCTATCAGAGACGGTTGGTAGTTCAAGCCAGGTCCACGTGGATTGCTACTGACGTCTCCCTCTTCTATTTTCTTCTTTATCTTTGTGAAAATAAAACACAAAATGAAAAAGAAAGACGAAAATAATTTAAAACCAACATTAAAAATTGCACATTTTTATAAATCACCGGCTAGTGGTAGTTA
>NC_051398.1:5638885-5653885 GCF_015228065.2 Penaeus monodon | reverse complement strand
CTGCCTGTCATCTCCTACAGTGGTCTAAAGATGGGCATAGATCACGTGCTTAACATATGGGAATCACTGGTGATGAAATGTAGTGTTGCAACAATGCATAGCTCTTGTGGAAGGGGACAGACAACACAACATTGGAATGTCTAGTGTGGCAACGAGAGACGAATAAACAGGTAAAGCAATGGACATACTTATATGTATGTGTGTGTGTGGGAATATAGGCATGTGACAATACATAAGATTATACAAGTCTTGTAGAATATAACAACAGATAAATAGAATAACATTGGCATACACATATCAGTAACATCACATATATAAAGCTGGGTTACAATATATGTATATATATATATATATATATATATATATATATATATATATATATATATATATATATATATATATTGTGAAGATATTCATTCTCATTCATACCTTTTCTATATTTGTCAACATGAATACAGTTCATAGACATATTATATATATATACAAATATATCAATATTATATATATATATATATATATATATATATATATATATATATATATATATATATATATATATATATATGTGTGTGTGTGTGTGTATTTACACATATATACGGAATGTATACATGCTTCCATATATATTCATATATACATCTGTAGTGACCCATACGGCGCCGTACGCGCCGGAGCAAGAAATGATTGAGTCTCCCCTGAAAGAATATGGGAAATGCCCGCATAACCACACGTGCTGATGTTGCCTTCTCCGGTTTTTATGTATATTTTTATTATTTTTTAATTGTTCTATTGCAAAATAAAGTTTATTTTTATCTTACTAAGAGGAACCATCACCATTTTCTTTTTCATATTTTTTTTAAAGGGCACTCTTTTTACTTTAAAGATTATTATAGTTTCTTTAAAACATTTTCTAACAATTTTCTGTAATTTTTAAATGGGGTTTAAAAAGGGTTTTTAGTATTTCACTTGGGTTAAAAAACTTTTTTTTAATGGTAAAGAACTGCCACCCATTAGGAGGGGAAATAGTTTAGCTCGTTCCCGGCTGTTACTAGCTTAGCTAAGATCCTTGCTGGGTCGGCTATTTAAGCCCGGGGGACCGAGCGGATCTCAGCGGGGTTGATAGTTGATCCGTCTACTAGCGGCCATGTAGACCCGGGGGAAAACGGGACGTGACTGTCTTTGTTGTTTATTTTTCCCTGCGGTCGCAGGACAGTGGTTTAAAAACGGCAGAAAGGTGGGATATTTTAAGCTTTCCTTTTTATATTTTTAAACAGAGTGCCTTTTTTTGGTGTTTAGGTTCCGTTTTATTTTTTTTTGTATTTTTTAAGTGTTGTATTTTAAGTGTTTGTTGGTTCTATTTAGTGTTTTACGTTCTTTTACGACCAATAAATGTATTTAAAAGACTCTAAAAGTGAATCCTTTTTTTTAATTACACTTTTTATGAGACATTATAAGCTTGGTACCTGTGAAGGAATTGACCCCCTTCTATCACCCTTAAGGTTTACCGCACTCCCCCGGAGATTAAACAGTTACCAACCAAACCCTGTTGATTAGCCCATTTTTCCTTCTTTTGCACACATGCTTTCCTTTTGCTATTACACTCTTCTAACGACGTCTCCTTTCCACACATTAACTGTTCCTGGACTACTAACCAGGTGTGGCAGCGCTAATGACCTAATTAGCAAGTGGGTTAGTAATCATTTACACTCCTTACATAATATATATAAAATTGCACACATTGTGCTGTAAGTATATAATATGTATCCACGCCCCAAAAAATGGGGTGAACACAACCCCACACACCAACACACATATATATACATACACGCAGATATAGTTCCTCTATATATATATATATATCTAAACATACATACACATGCATGAAAATTTATAATACATATGTACAAACACTCACATATATGCATATGTGGGGTGGTGATGTATGAAAATATGTATATGATATGTTGTATATATTTAATCATCTCATCATAAGGGGCTAACGCCGGGGGGGCGCATGGCCGCATCCACCTTCGCTTCCAGCCACGAGATCCCTCGAGGCGATCTCCAGGCAGGCACAGGCCCATCTCTAGTTCCTCACGACAGGTCTCGTCGAGCTGCCCAAGCCATGATCTCCTAGGACTCCACGGTCTCCTCCACCCAGGTTGTCCGCAGAGAAAACCTGGTGGGCAGGTCGTCCATAGGGAGGCGAGCTAGGTGGCCATATAGCCTGAGTTGGCATCCCGGATTTGAAAGAAAGGTCCCATGCCAGTCTCACGGTGACCGCCGGTTGGACACGGGGTCCTGCAACTGTACCCCATGATCCGGCGAAGGACTTGTACAAAGGCATCAAGGCCGAGACCCCAAAGGCACGGTAGCGTCAGGTTTCGCTTCCAAGAGCAAAACTGGAAGTATCAAGGCCTTGAAGACACGCACTTGGTCCTTCTGCATAGGTACCGACATCCCCAAACGCCTTGTTGACGAGTTCATGGCTCCTGTTCCCGGGACCAATCCGTCCTACTGACTTCCGGGTCTGACAACCGAGATATGGACTACGTACCAAGGTATGTAACATTTTCTGTAAACTTCAAGTCTCGCCGCAAGCAGGATCGACTGAACGGGTTCCCTACCAGCCCCAAAGTCCTGAATTTTGGGTCTTGGTCCAGGAGACCTCTAAGCCTAGGGCTTGCCTCTTTGCTAATGCATCAAGAGCCGCCACAAGTGATCCAAGACTCAGATAGGATGGCAACATCGTCGGCAAAGTCAAGTCCGAGACCTTAATATTGCTAGGTTGCTCGCACGGGCCCTTTGGCTATAGCTTGCCCATTATCCAGTCCATCAAGTTTTGAAAAGTGGGGGTCCCAAGGACACAGCCTTGTCCCCCTGAATTAACAGGGAAGAAGTTCCCCTACCCCCACAACTTTACAGCACTTTCAGTCCCAAGTATAAGGCTTGCTATTCAGCCAATAATCTGTGTCGGAATTCCCCTGAGCCTCAGGATCTCCCATAGCGATTCCCGATGCACCGAGTCAAACGCTTCTTGAGGTCGATGTAGGCGCAACAACCCAGACCAACCACGACGGCGTTCCACAATTACTCGAAGCGCTAGGATCGGTCTATTGTGGATTGCCAGGAGTAAATCCAGACGCTCCGCTCTGGTCCCTCAGTAGGTGGTTGCGGATCCTTTTCAGAAGAAGTGAGCGAGGACCTTGCCTGGTATGCTGAGCAGTGTAATGCAACGGTAGGCAAACAGTCCATCGATCCCCTTTCCCCTTCCAGAGAGGGATGACCACGCCCCTCAGCAGTCAGGGGGAAGCCAACTCCCAAAATGGCAGTCGGACTGTATGCAGGCCCGGCCATAGGCTCACCCCCAGCCTTTAGCTTCAGCAGGGATATCACTATGCCGCAGCTTTCCACTCTTCAGCTGGAAATCGCCACCCTTTAACCTCGTTAGGAGGGGGTTCCTCGCTGATGGGGGGGTTCCGGCCAGGCACTGAGACATCGCTTGCACCCAAGCTAACTGTTGAGACTACCTGGTACAACTGTTCAAAATACTCAGCCCAACGTTCACGAACCCCAACATGATCTGAGATGATCCGTCCATCCGCTGATCGGACTGCAGTCATCTGTGAGGAGGGCTTATGGTTCAGTTTTCTCAGAGCTTGGTAGGCAGGGCGAAGGTCATTTACCAAGAAATGGCCTTCGACCTCCTCAGCAAGATCCTGATGAACTGTTTCCTTGTCCCTTCTCAGCAGTGTCCGAAGCCCTACGCACCTGGAACGACGCAAGACTTGATTCCATTTAGCCGAGCCTTGCGACACGCTTCAGTGGCCTCTAATGGGCTCCCCGGGAGATGGTATTCTGCCTTGTCCTTGGGCGTACGCCAATGGACTCCTGAGCTGCTTCGAGTGTTACGCGCTTGAAGGACTCCCACAGAGCAAATGGATCCGTCAGGTTGCTGGTTTCTGAGAGTCGGTCAGAGACTGCCGTGGCGAACCCACGGGCACACTCCTCCTCCCTTAGTCTGTCCAAGTGAAACCTTAGGGTGGCCACTGGAGGGACGGGGAGTTTTGAAGTGGACCCGCAGGGTAGCCACAAGCAGCCTATGGTCGGTGCCACAGAACTCAGCACTCCGGTAAACCCTGCAGTTCTGGAGGATCCTCCATCGCGTGCTCACAAGGATGTGGTCGATCTCCTTGGCCCCCTGTACCCTATATGTACCAAGTCCAGCGATGCGAGTTGGAGCGCTGGTACCAGGAGCCAGAGATCCTCATTTTCTGGGACCTAGCAAAGTCCCGGAGAAGGAGGCTATTCTCGCTGCTGGGATCAGCTCCCGAGCCATGGGGGCCGACAGACATCTCGTAGCCAGCTCGGTCACAGCCGGATACCGCATTGAAGTCGCCCCAGAACAATGCGAATGTCTCGCCGGGCAATCATCTGCCACAGATGCGAGTTTGGCGTAGAACGCCTCTTTTTACATCGGTTTTATGTACATCGGTAGGAGCGTATACAGCAATAAGAGACATGAAGCCAAAAGCATGCTTCAGTCCCCAATGCCATGGGTACGCTCATCAACCGGTGTCACCTCGACTACCGCAGGCTGAAGTCGACTGGAGATGGCTATGGCTACACCCTGGAGGTGGTGACCATCGCTGCGGCCCGACCAGGTCTTCTCACCTCTGAGAGGGCAGCCACCTCAACTCTCAGTCGCTTCAATTCCCGCAATAGCAGAGGTAACCCCTCATCCTGCCCAAGGACCGGATGTTCCAAGCGCCTACCCGGAAAGCACGCCTGAGATTAAGCCTCGGGTGGTCACTCCGGGTGCACGCCACCTCTGCCGCTCCCACCAACACAGCCCCAGATAAAGGGGGGTCGGCAGCTGTGGGACCGCCTATCCACCTGTGGGGTTCCCGAGGGCTTTCCCCACAAGCTTCATGGTGGGTTGGCGCCTGCCGGGGCGCAGGCGGGACGAGTAACTCTCGCTCCAATCCTGCACCCCGACATTTGCCCTCCCAGCGGGACCCACAGCCCGCCTTACTTGCTGGGTGGGAGGGACAACACCCCCCCCCCCAGCATTTCCATTTAAAAAAGACGTTGCCCGAGGGTCATTCTGGGGGGAGGAGGACTGGCAAGGCCCACCTCCCCCGATCGCCCCATTTCCCGGGTGGCTAGGGGGGCAGGAGTTTGGGCGAAGCAGAGCGGTCCCACGCCGGTGGGCCATAACTCCGTACCCCCTGGGGCTCTGCTGCTCCGAGACCCCAGTTTAGCGGGACGCAGGTCCGTTACCATGGGTGGCCACGAGGAGGGACTGGAGAAGTCTTATGATGGAGAGGCTGTACCTGGCAGGGAGACTTATGCAGAGCTGCTCCCTTTTCGCACTTTGGGTAGCCCGGGGTGGAAGCTGCAAGCCCAGAAGGCATGCAAGCCTTACACTATCTAGGGTACCACACCACGCTTCACATCACCATGCACGTGAAGCACCCACCCATATATATATGTATATAATATATAATTATATATATATTATATATATAAAAATATATATAATATTAATATAATATTATATTATATTATTTATATATATTATATAATATATAATAATATTTAAAAAATTATATATATAAAATATAATATATATATATATATATATATATATTCACATTGTGTGAATACATATTTACATATGTATACACGTGAATATGCGCGCGCATGCACGCACATACGCACGCACATACGCACGCACACAACACGCACGCACGCACGCACCAGACACGCACACACATATTTCAAAAGTGGCATTGAAAAAAGCACGGAATGCAGGTGTTCTCAGTCAACAGGTTAATTATAGTCATAGTTGTCTTAACTGTTCCATTAACATTTGTAATTCCCAGATTCATGTATTCTGTGTACCTAGCATTTGTCATATTATGAACCCTTTAAAAAAGATTTATGTCCGTTATCAAAGATATAAATTGCTTGTGCATATTTTTGCAATAAACATTTTGCGCAAGCACATAATGTGCCTGTTCATTTTTTTTTTATTCATTCGATTTCTATTGTCCACTATATTTTGGAATATACATTAGTTTATTCTCAAAATATGACAATCATCTCATTCCGTTTTCTTTTGAGAAAAAAAATGTGCTACTGTAACGGCATGACAGCCCAAAAGGGGGGAAGCTGAAGGCCGCTAAAGCCTAACCTCGGTGGAGTAAACGCTTCTCGGCCTCCCCCCATATAATATCAACATTTAACCAAAAAAAAAATTAGTAGTAGTAATACGACCCAAAACCTGATTTCCTATAATAATGGGCGATGATGTAAGATACGGTAAAGTGGTAATATAGGACTAAAAGTGATCCACATTTTTTTAAATGATAGTGACCATCATCGTATATTGCGAAGATATTCATTGCCAAGTATATGAGATTTTGGGGGAACACGGTTAATGCTTATTATCATTATAATTGCTATTGTCCTTATTATTAGTAGTATCATTATTATTACCACCATCGTTATAAATGTTTGGGATGTCATGTGTGTAGTTCAAATAGTTTAATTTGCGCATGTGTTTGTGTCTATTTTTCTTTTGCTAAAATTTAAATTAATATACAGGTATTTCGGAGGCGTTGTGCTTGGATTGGGCCTATTACATAAAGGTTATTAAAGAAAATCGTGTATACTAAGATAAAAGAAAAAAATTAGAAAAGTTTGTTCCTGAAACTTACATGTACTTAAAAGTAAGCTTTCTGTTATTGTATTCATTATATAAAAGAAAAAGAGCCATTTTAAGCATAGACTAAAGTATATGCAACATTACTTCTCACAATATGTATTTGTTTCTGTGTAATACAAATTTTGAATCTATAACGTGTATCATCGACTAACAGAATTTATAATTAGCTTGTTCGAATATGCTATTAAGGAAAGGAATTATTTGGTGGTATACTTCAAGGTCTGCTACTGGGTTCTAAAATGTTCAAACGCATCGTGTTTTCGCAGTATATCAAAACCTTATCTAATTATCGTACTTTCGTTAGTTGCTTGAAAAAATTGTATACACCATGAATTCGGCAATAGTCAGATTTGTAATTTTTTGACACACGAATAAGACAAACGGAATATTTGATCATTGCTTTTTATTTCTCATTAGTATTTACCCAAATTTATGTAAAAGTATACTAGAAAAATGTCGAAATAACAAGTCTCGCCATTTGCGCTCCTAAACTCGTCCAGTATGATCATGACTTATCTCCCATTAGTCCAAGCCCAGCATGGCCCGTGAGCATGCCAGATTCGGTGATAAAACTTCGTGTTTCCTTTAAAATGCTGTTAGCCTCCTTCTGCCAGATTACTATAAGCCTGTAGATAATGTATAATTTACTAATTCTAAAGTACTTTAATTATAAACCGCACAAAATATATGCAAAGCCTATTATTTATAATCTGAAAGGCTAAACCAAAACATAGTATACAATTCATTCAGGGGTTTAAATTTGGTTAAAGCAAGATAAATATGCTAGACTCTAAAGTCATGTACAACTATTTTTAATGTTAGGGAAGGGGGGTTGAGTTAGTGATTAGTTGTCTAAGCGGGGCAAAGGAATTGGTGAGTAAAAGGGTTAGGGTCGGGTGTGGTAAGGAGTTAGATTAGATGAAGGATATGTATGCTTTTTGAGGAAAGAGAATGGGTTGTTGAAGCAGAAAGTGTTGGATTCTGTAAGGATGTCTGATGGGTTGGGGGGTGGGTGAAGGGGATGGGGGGGGAAAGGGCAGAGGAGGGTTGTTTCAAAACGTGGGCACGACAATAGGATGTGTGGGATTGAAAGGGGAACATTACATAAGGAACATAAGGGTGGATCAGATTGTGACATCAGATAGGAGTGTGTTAGACGGGTGTGGCCAATGCGTAAGCGGGCGAGAGCGGTCTCCCAACGTTTGTTCCATGAAGTGGAGCTGGCCAGGAGATTGATAATTTTACAGAATGCAATTTATTAGTGCGGAGGCTTGACCAAAAAGATTGCCATCGATTATACATGAAGGTCTTAAAGTGCGGGTAATAATCTGTGGCTGGGATACGAGAAGCGTTGTTGGTATGATGGGGACATAGGGGCGTGGCGTGCTAGTGAAATCTGCCTGTTCATTGCCGGAGATTCCAACATGGCTGGGCACCCAGCAAAATTTGATTGTTTTATGGCGTGTGGACAGGTAGAACAACCAGTTCTGGATCTTACAAACAAGGGGGTTGGTGGTGTGTATTGACTTTATGAGAGTTAATAAGTTACGGGAGTCAGTAAAAATTGTAACAGAGGAAGAGGAGAGTGAGTATATGTGTTTTAGAGCAAAAAGGAGCACATACAGTTCTGTAGTAAGGACACTGGATTCAGGAGGGAGTCTTTGAAAGTACGAGTTGGGAAGATTCTGAAAACCCAGCCCGGGGTGGATTTGGAGCCATCAGTATATACGTGAATACTAGAGGAATGAGTGGAGACATGGTCAAGGAATGGGTGAGAAGGACAGTAGGAGGGATATTTGATTTTGGTGGGTCGGGGAAAACAGTAGAGCAAATATGGGGGTGAGGTATAAGCCATGGAGGGACGGAATGGACAGAGAACGGGAGAGGTTGGAGATGGGGGAAAAGGGAATGGGAGAGGAGGGTATCCATGCGAGTGGAGAAAGGAGTAGGTAAACGTGGAGAGGAAGCTAAGGTAAGAAGTAGGGATTGTGGATAGTTAGTTTAGTGAGGGAACGTTGGGGGAATCGAACATAGCATCGGAGAGAGGAAGGGCACGACGTCGAGATAGAGATGGTATGCCTGATTCAGTGTACAGGCTCTCAACTGGGAGGAGCGAAAGGCCCTAGTGCTAAGCGAAGACCACAGTGATGGATTGTATCAAGATGGGCAAGGAGAGAAGTTGAGGCAGAGGAGTAGATATGGTATCCATAATAAAGAGTGGAGAGGATCAAAGTAACATGAAGATGAAGGAGAGTTTTGTGTCTGAGCCCCATGATTATGGGATAGAGTTTTTAAGATTCGAAGGCGGCGGAGAGCTTTTACTTTAATGTGTAGAATATTGTCTCACCAGGACAGATAGGAGACAAAAATTACACCAAGGAATTTGCCAGAGGACGGCATTGGAGTGGAGTGCCATATAAGAAGAGTGGGGTAGGGGACCTACACGTGAGCGAGAGAAAAGTATGGAGAAAGATTTAGAGTAGAAAAGCGGAAGCCATGGTTTGTGGCCCAGGAAGATACTGATGAGATTGCAGATTGAAGAAATTGGTAGAGATTTGGTATGATGTGCCAGTGGAAATAGATGGTTAATCACAACATATAGTGATGCCGGCTCCTGGTGGTAAAACTGAGACAATATCATTAACACAAGAAGGAATAAAGTGGTACTGAGCACACTGCCTTGTGGGATATCTTCGATTTGAGGAAAGAAAGATGATGTGGCAATTTTGACCTGGAAAGTGCGTTGGGAGAGGAAGGACTTTATGAAGACACCCATGTTTCCACGTATGTCTAGAGAGGACAATTGTTGGAGAATATGGTACCGCCATGTCGTATCATATGCTTTTTCTAGATAAAAAAATATAGCTAGTACGGATTCATGGCATGCAAATGCAGATGTAATATATGTCTCAAAATGAGCAAGGGGGTCAGCTGTGGCTTCTGGCACGGCGAAAACCGAATTGGGAAGGAGAGAGAAGATTTTGAGATTCAAGATACCACATTAAACGGAAGTTCGCCATTCACTCTAATAGCTTGCACAAGCAGCTAGTTAGTGCGATGGGGCGATAGTCTTGAGGGAGGGTACCTAATTTATTGGGGTTCAGGAAGGGAATGATAAGAGCTTCTCGCCAATTAGAAGGGAAATTTCCTGATGTCCATATGTGGTTGTAAACTTTTAATAGGAAAGGGATAAGGAGGAAGATGGGAGTTGCCAGAGCATACGGTAGTGAATACTGTCAGGGCCTTCGTGAGTATTGTGGCACGATTGTAGGGCAGCAATGAGTTCAGAGGAAGAAAATGGAGCATTATAGGACTCAGCTGAGGATGGGGTGAAGGTAATGGGGGTACGTTCTCGGGTGGCCCTTAATAGAAGAGAAGTGTGGAGAAAGGTGAGAACCACTACTGACCTGGCTGAAATAATCACCCAGTTCATTAGCGACTTGGAGAGGATCAGAAATGAGGGTATCTCGAATATGGAGGACAGGGGCAGGATGGGGGGGATGTTTGCCTGATAGTTTATGGATTCGGCGCCAAACATTTGAGATAGATGTAGAGGATGTAATTGATGAAACATAATTTTCCAGCTATTTGTTTTACTATTCCGGATTGTACGACGAAGATAGGCAGATGCTCTTTTAAAGGAGATAAGGGCTGATAGTTGATTTGGAGTACCTCTCTTGTAGCAGTAACCGTTCCAGGCTTGTAGCAGTAACCGTTCTTGAGGTTTGAGGGATAGCTGTATGTGCAGCTCTTAATACTGTATTTGTGAAACACTGTATCATTTCTGAAATGGAGGTGAGGGGGGATGGAGGGGTATGAATAGCAGAGAGTGAAGTGAAAGTATGCCAGTCAGCTCTATCAAAGCACCAGCGTGGGGAGTTAGGAAGTGATACGTATGAAGTAGGAGAAAGGAGAACTGGAAAGTGGTCTAAGACTGACCAGTGGAAATCTAAATGAAGAGAAGGGGAGCATAGAGAGAGGTCAATGCATGAAAAAAGATTGCGTGCGTGTATCAAAGTGTGTGGAGCGATCTGAATTTAGAATAGTAAGGTCAGCTGTGGAGAGGAAGCGCTCTAGAGATCGGCCTAGGGAGTTGGTGATTGAATCACCCCAAAGAGTGTGGCGGCAGTTAAAGTCACCAACTATGAAGAAAGGTGGTTGAAGTTGGGAAATTAGATTTTCAAAAGCAACTAAGTCAATGGGGTGGGAAGGGGAGAAGTAGACTGAAATCACTGTGATCCAACGATGAAGGAAGATACGAATAACTGTGCAAGGGACATTGGTTTGAAAGGGAGGTGTGACATAAAGTGTTTTCTGATTGATAAGTATGGACGAGACATAAAAGGGGAAAGTGGGGAAGAGACAAAATGATAATTGGGGATTGGTATTGGAGGATGTGTAAGAAAGGTCTCTTGAAAGGGATACAATATATGGTTATAAGAGGAAAGGATAAAGAGGAAGGGCAGGTCTGTGGGAGCGGGAAAACCCCGAATATTCCCATGAAGGATATTATACTTTAGTGATATAGATTGTAGTACGTGTTGGAGATTTTGAGGGGGAAGCAGCTAGAGGGTGGATAAGGACTGAGAGGGCTGAGATGGGAGAGGTTTTGGGGGTTGGGGTTCACTAGGAGGGGTATTAGGGGATGGAGGGTCTGAGGAAGGGGATACTTGTGACATAAAAGGGGTTTTACGTGTGTATCCCGGAGGGAGTGGAAGGGGTAGAGGGTGGTGAGAGGGGTTAAAGTGGGCGGGGGTTTGGGGGTTGGGGGGATGGGCTGTGTGGGGAGGGGGGTAGGAGGATAGGGTGTAGGGGGGGTATTGTTAGGAGGAGGATGGATATCAGCAGTTACTTGGAGTGTGGAAGGAGCAGGAGTTGTAAGATTTTGGGGGGTTGAGTGTCAGTTTTCATTAAGTAATCTTGAATATTTTCAATAGTTTTTCTTCTGAGGGGTTGGTTAGGGATTTTGGGGGATAAGGGATTTCTTGTGAGGGGGGGGGGGGAAGAAAGGACTTGGGGTCCCCAAGCATAGGGGCAAAGGAAAATGGAGGTGATTGTGTGGTAGGGGGAAAAGGGGGGGGAACGTTTGTTCTGTCTGTTACGGGTAGTGCGAGGAGGGGGAGGGAAGGTGTTGGGGTTGTATGGTGATTGGAGTATCTGTAGAGATTGGAGTGTCTGGATTTAGGATGGCAAAGTGTTTGACTGGGGAAGGTAGGAGGTAGAAGAGGGAGTTAGATTGGGAGGGTGGGTTTAGGAGAATTGTAGAATGAGCATATTACTGGAGTAAGGAGTAAGAGAGAAAAACCCCGTCGACGTGCTTCCTGTCTGGCTTCACCTAGTGTGAGTCCAAGTTTGAATCTGAGAGTTTTCTACCTCAGACTCAAATTTTTGGTGGACAGCCTCTATAAAATACATTATGGGGACCACCAAAGTTGGTACATGTGCGTGATTTGCAGAGCAGTTAGATCGGGTATGGCCAGTTGGGCACATAGTGGGCATCTGGCTGTGGAACGGCAATGTTTGGCTGGGGGTCCTAGACCCCCAACAATTTTTTGGGACTGATGTGGAGGAGGTTGGTATGGACGAACAGGGAGGGATTCTCCTCCTATGTAGACGTTAAAGGGAAGGTCATGTTTACGGAAGGTAATTTGGCTATGTAGTGGTTTCTTTCAAAGACCTCTGGGGGGGGAAAAGGAGTACATTGTACTGATGTTGCATCATAGTCCCGTGAGACAGGCGAGTAGGTCTTCTCCCCAATCTGACCAAATTTTGTCATAGATTGGGCAATTTGGTGGGGGGAAATTTAAACTGTTCCGGGGCAAGTATGAGGGTTGGATGGGGTTCTGCAAAGATGGGTTACCATATAGGGTTTGTTAGTTTGTTAATGCTATAGCTTGGTTTTCGGATGTTACTGTGACAAGACGGGAGCGGGCGGGTCGGCTACGGAAAGAGACTTTACCTACTTGTTTTTGGAGACTTGTTGGAAGAGAAGGTGTTGTCAGAGTAGGGAGGGATCACGAAAAATCTGTCCCATTTGGCTGCGCTAAGAGAGTATTCAGATTGTTTGTAGAGATAGGGGTAGTAGAAGGCGGGGCGTGACGAAGATGGAGTAGTGTTGAGGGAGGTAGTGTTATGGAGAGGTGGGCAATAAGGCTGAAAGGTATTATAAGGGAGGATGGGGTGGTTGATGTTTGGGGGTTGTGGGAGTAGAGGTGTTGAAGTTGAGCTTGCTGGGAGAGTGGAAATGTTCCTTAAGGGTTGTTGTTGCTACTGTACTATAGGCATTGATGAGGGGAAGTTTGTTGCAGTGTTCGGAGCCGTGGTCAAGGAGAGCCTGGGGTCAGGGAAAACGGGTGGGTTTACATCATTGGGGCTATTTGATAAAGGGGCAAGCCTCATTGCCCCTAATAGTGGGGATATGTTTCATCACTGGCCATGTAAGCCTGGATTATGTTGGGGATAAAAAAACAGTCCACCCCCCAGGGGCCCCTTCAGGGGAATACCGTGCCCATGGCTCCCTCAGGCCGTTCAGGACTGGCACAAGTCGCCTTTCATCCTTTCAGCACGGCTCTCACACCTTAGGAGGTGGATAGCAGAAGGTTTTGGTGAAGGACAGAAACGAAAAGTGGGGAAAGGGAAAAAAAAACCAAGCAAAATTAGTTGAGTCGAGGGCTGAGTCCCAAGGTTGGGGAGTTCCCCATCATTGGGTCCCAGTTCCGCCTCCTAAGACCCGCCGACAACAACGGGCAAGGGATTGGGGGGGACATTCATTCAAGCTCTTCGTCAAATGGAGGACAAGATGCACATATAGAATAGTTGTTCCTTAATGCATGGTAGCTTTTTATTATGAATGGTTCCGCGGGACCACTTCTTATTTCGTTTATTTCGAAATTGTATCAAGACTACATAAAACAACAAAGGGTTTTTTACCGCATACATATCACAAACGGATTGAAAAGAAACAAATATGTTATTGTATGCAAACATGTGTACGTATGTATCCCACTCGGTAAAAAAAGTATCTTACTTTTTTCTAACTTACCAAATATGATACGATGATGAAAGTGGTTGGAAGGAGTGATCTGAGCATCGAGCTATGTTGGTATCCCCCCTGGAGCGTCATTAGGGAAGGGGGAATATGTCTTAAATGTAATCTTACTTTTGTGAAAGGAAAAAAAGCCCCCGTGAGAAATAAAAACCAAATCGAAACGTTTCAAACTCTCATGAGTTCTATTCAGACGAATAATAACCCGAAATGGATTACTTGATTTAGTTTTCACTTCTTACTGTGGCTATTTTCCTTTTCATCTTTGTGTACGTTGCTGTGTTTGTGTTTCTTGTTATTTGTCTTTCTTATAGCACATTGATTTATAATTTTGAATGACGTATACCTGATCGTCGTGCATTTAGGCCGCCCACTCCTGCCCTGTCTCTGGTGCATCTAGCTGCTTAGTGTCCCTAGATCCAGAGACACGGTTCTTGATATTTCGGCTCCCGATAGTCCTTCAGAGCAAAGCGCAATTATAACGCAATGAATAGTCTATGAGGTCCCCATTGCTAACGTTATTATGATACAAGGACTTAACTACATTAAACTCGAACAATTTTCGAACACTGTGAAGCTTCATTTGTTTTCCCAGCTTTTAAAACAAAAGCTACCAGCCTCTACGAATCACCTACCGACCGTCCTGGGTTTCATCTACTCCCGAGTAAGATACCTTTTTTGCGAGTGTGCGTAAGTTAATATATGATGAGGTTACCTTATTTAGGAAAAAGTTTTTTTTTTTCATTAGATATAGTTTGCACGTTTCTAAATGTTAATGAGATATTGCGCACGCGCGAGAGAAGAGAGGGGGCGAGAGCGGAGGGTGGCTGGGTGGGTACGCAAGTACACGTCTTGAATGTCAGTGGAAAAATGAACCGTTTATTATTATTATTATTTTATATATATTTTTATATATTTTATATATATATATATATATATAGTGTTTTGTGTGTTATGTGGGGTGTGTGTGTTGTGTGTGTGTGTGTGTGTGTGTGTGTGTGTGTGTGTGTGTGTGTGCATTAACTGCCAGAAAGGAGAAGCAAAGCAGTAAACACATGGAAGGTAAACGGAAGCGAAGGGGGTCAGGTCAGGTCGAAGGATCAGGCGGGCTAATATTATATATTTCATCTATATATTATTATTTACTTATATACATAACAGATAGAGAGAGAGAAAGTTTTTCATTTTTAATATATACAAAAAAATATATATATATTTATTATAT
>NC_051398.1:5630028-5638785 GCF_015228065.2 Penaeus monodon | reverse complement strand
AAACAACCGTACCTCTGCTTTCCCCCCCTATCCTCCCTTCACCGACCTCCCAACCCATCAGACATCCTTACAGAATCACACACTTTCTGCTTCAACAACCTATTCTCTTTCCTCAAACGCATACATATCCTTCATCTAATCTAACTCCTTACCACACCCGACCCTAACCCTTTTACTCACCAATTCCTTTGCCCAGCTTAGACAACTAATCACTAACTCAACCACCCTTCCCTAACATTAAATATAGTGCTACATGACTTTAGATGTCTAGCATATTTATCTTGCTTTTAACCATTAACCACTGAATGAATTGTATACTATGTTTTGGTTTAGCCTTTCAGATTATAAATAATAGGCTTTGCATATATTTTGTGGCGGTTTATAATTATAAAGTACTTTAGAATTAGTAAATTATACATTATCTACAGGCTTATAGTAATCTGGCAGAAGGAGGCTAACAGCATTTAACGGAAACACGAAGTTTGATCACCGAATCTGGCATGCTCACGACCATGCTGGGCTTGGACTAATGGGAGATAAGTCATGATCATACTGGACGAGTTTAGGAGCGCAAATGGCGAGACTTGTTATTTCGACATTTGTCTAGTATACTTTTACATAAATTAGGGTAAATACTAATGAGAAATAAAAAAGCAATGATCAAATATTCCGTAGTCTTATTCGTGTGTCAAAAATTACAAATCTGATATCTGCCGAATTCATGGTGTATACATATTCTTTTCAAGCAACTAAACGAAAGTACGATAATTAGATAAGGTTAGATATACTGCGAAAACACGATGCGTTTGAACACTTTAGAACCCAGTAGCAGACCTTGAAGTATACCACCAAATAATTCCTTTCCTTAATAGACATATTTCGAACAAGCTAATTATAAATTCTGTTAGTCGATGATACACGTTTATAGATTCAAAATATTTGTATTACACAGAAACAAATACATATTGTGAGAAGTAATGTTGCATATACTTTAGTCTATGCTTAAAATGGCTCATTTTCTTTTTATATAATGAATACAATAACAGAAAGCTTACTTTTAAGTACATGTAAGTTTCAGGACAAACTTTTCTAATTGTTTTCTTTTTATCTTTAGTATTACACGATTTTCTTTAATAACCTTTATGTAATAGGTCCATCCAAGCAACAACGCCTCCGCAATACCTGTATATTAATTTTAAATTTTAGCAAAAGAAAAATAGACACAAACACATGACGGCAAATTAAACTATTTGAACTACACACATAGACATGCAAACATTTATAACGATGGTGGTAATAATAATGATACTACTAATAATAAGGACAATAGCAATTATAATGATAATAAGCATTAACCGTGTTCCTCATAATCTCATATACTTGGCAATGAATATCATCGCAATATACGATGATGGTCACTATCATTATAATAATGTGGATCACTTTTAGTCCTATATTACCACTTTACCGTATCTTACATCATCGTCATTATTATAGGAAATCAGGATTTGTCGTATTACTACTACTAATTGTTTTTTGGTGTGACTGTTGATATTATATGGCGGGAGGCCGAGAAGCGTTTACTCCACCGAGGTTAGGCTTTAGCGGCCTTCAGCTTCCCGCCTTTGGCTGTCATGCCGTTACAGTAGCACATGTTTTTCTCAAAAAGAAAACGGAATGAGATGATTGTCATATTTTGAGAATAAACTAATGTATATTCCAAAATATAGTGGACAATAGAAATCGAATGAATAAAAAAAAAATGAACAGGCACATTATGTGCTTGCGCAAAATGTTTATTGCAAAAATATCGCACAAGCAATTTATTATCTTTGATAACGGACATAAATCGTTTTTAAGGTTCATAATATGACTAATGCTAGGTAACACAGAATACATGAATCTGGGAATTACAAATGTTAATGGAACAGTTAAGACAACTATGACTATAATTAACCTTGTTGACTGAGAACACCTGCATTCCGTGCTTTATTTCAATGCCACTTTTGTAATATGTGTGTGCGTGTCTGTGTGCGTGCGTGCGTGCGTGTCTGTGTGCGTGCGTATGTGCGTGCGTATGTGCGTGCATGCGCGCGCATATACACGTGTATACATATGTAAATATGTATTCACACATATGTGAATATATATATATATATATATATATATATATATATATAATATTATATATATATATATATATATATATATATATATATATATATATATCTATATATATATATATATATATATATGGGTGGTGCTTCACGTGCATGGTGATGTGAAGCGATGGTGTGGTAGCCTAGATAGTGTTAAGTGCTTGCATGCCTTCTCGCTTGCAGTTTCCACCCCTGGCTAGCCCAGTGCGAAAAGGGAGCAGCTTCTGCATAAGTCTCCCCTGCCAGGTCACAGCCTCTCCATCATCAAGACTTATGCAGTGCCTGCTCGTGGCCACCCATGTGTAACTGGGTAACTTGCGGTCCCAGGCTAAATCTGTGGGGGATCTCGGAGCAGCAGGAGGCCCCAGGGGTACGGAGTTATGGCCCACCGGCGTGTGGACACGCTCTGGCTTCGTACCAACTCCTCCCCCCTAGCCACCCGGGGGAAATGGGGCGGCTCGGGGGAGGTGGGCCTTGCCAGTCCTCCTCCCCCACAGAATGACCCTCTGGCAACATCTTTCATAAATGGAAATGCTGGGGGGGGGGGTGTTGTCCCTCCCACCCAGCAAGTAAGGCGGGCTGTGGGTCCCGCTGGGAGGGCAAATGTCGGGGTGCAGGATTGGAGCGAGAGTTACTCGTCCCAACCACCATGAAGCTTGTGGGGGAAAGCCCTCGGGAACCCCACAGGTGGATAGGCGGTCCCACAGCCTGCCGACCCCCTTTATCTGGGCTGTGTTGGGGGGAGCGGCAGAGGTGGCGTGCCCCCGGAGTGACCACCCGAGGCTTAATCTCAGGCGTGCTTTCCGGGTAGGTGCTTGGAACATCCGGTCCTTGCGGCAGGATGAGCGGGTTACCTCTGCTATTGCGGGAATTGAAGCGACTGGGAGTTGAGGTGGCTGCCCTCTCAGAGGTGAGAAGACCTGGTAGCGGCACGATCAGTGTGGGTGGTTACACCTACTACTGGTCGGGCCGCAGCGATGGTCACCACCTCCAGGGTGTAGCCATAGCCATCTCCAGTCGACTTCAGCCTGCGGTAGTCGAGGTGACACCGGTTGATGAGCGTATCATGGCATTGAGACTGAAGCATGCTTTTGGCTTCATGTCTCTTATTGCTGTATACGCTCCTACCGATGTACATAAAACCGATGTGAAAGAGGCGTTCTACGCCAAACTCGCATCTGTGGCAGATGATTGCCCCCGGCGAGACATTCGCATTGTTCTGGGCGACTTCAATGCGGTATCCGGCTGTGACCGAGCTGGCTACGAGATGTCTGTCGGCCCCCATGGCTCGGGAGCTGATCCCAGCAGCGAGAATAGCCTCCTTCTCCGGGACTTTGCTAGGTCCCAGAAAATGAGGATCTCTGGCTCCTGGTACCAGCGCTCCAACTCGCATCGCTGGACTTGGTACAGCGATACGGGTACAGTGGCCAAGGAGATCGACCACATCCTTGTGAGCACGCGATGGAGGATCCTCCAGAACTGCAGGGTTTACCGGAGTGCTGAGTTCTGTGGCACCGACCATAGGCTGCTTGGGCTACCCTGGCGGGTCCACTTCAAAACTCCCCGTCCCTCCAGTGGCCACCCTAAGGTGTTTCACTTGGACAGACTAAGGGAGGAGGAGTGTGCCCGTGGGTTCGCCACGGCAGTCTCTGACCGACTCTCAGAAACCAGCAACCTGACGGATCCAGTTGCTCTGTGGGAGTCCTTCAAGCGCGTAACACTCGAAGCAGCTCAGGAGTCCATTGGCGTACGCCCAAGGACAAGGCAGAATACCATTCCCTGGAGACATTAGAGGCCACTGAAGCGTGTCGCAAGGCTCGGCTAAATGGGAATCAAGTCTTGCGTCGTTCCATTGGTGCGTAGGGCTCGGACACTGCTGAGAAGGGACAAGGAACAGTTCATCAGGAATCTTGCTGAGGAGGTCGAAGGCCATTTCTTGGTAAATGACCTTCGCCTGCCTACCAAGCCCTGAGAAAACTGAACCCTAAGCCCTCCTCACAGATGACTGCAGTCCGATCAGAGGATGGACGGATCATCTCAGATCATGTTGGGGTTCGTGAACGTTGGGCTGAGTATTTTGAACAGTTGTACCAGGTAGATCCTCCAACAGTTAGCTTGGATGCAAGCGATGTCTCAGTGCCTGTGCCGGACCCACCATCAGCGAGGAACCTCCTACCCTAACAGAGGTTAGGCTGGCGATTTCCAAGCTGAAGAGTGGGAAAGCTGCAGGCATATGTGATATCCCTGCTGAACTGCTAAAGGCTGGGGGTGAGCCTATGGCTCGGGGCCTGCATACAGTCCTGACTGCCATTTGGCAGTCTGGTACCATTCCCCCTGACCTGCTGAGGGGCGTGGTCATCCCTCTCTGGAAGGGGAAAGGGGATCGATGGGACTGTAGCAACTACCGTGGCATTACACTGCTCAGCATACCAGGCAAGGTTCTCGCTCACATTCTTCTGAAACGGATCCGCAACCACTACTGAGGCACCAGAGACCGGAGCAGTCTGGATTTACTCCTGGCAAGTCCACAATAGACCGTATCCTAGCGCTTCGAGTAATTGTGGAACGCCGTCGTGAGTTGGTCGTGGGTGCTTGCAGCCTACATCGACCTCAAGAAGCGTTTGACTCGGTGCATCGGGAATCGCTATGGGAGATCCTGAGGCTCAGGGGAATTCCGACACAGATTATTGGCCTGATAGCAAGCCTCTATACTGGTACTGAAAGTGCTGTAAAGTGTGGTGGGGGTATGTCGAACTTCTTCCCTGTTAATTTAGGGTGAGGCAAGGCTGTGTCCTTGCACCCACACTTTTCAACACTTGTATGGACTGGATAATGGGCAGAGCTACTAGCCAAAGCCAGTGCGGAGCAACACTAGGCAATATTAAGGTCTCGGACCTTGACTTTGCCGACGATGTTGCCATCCTATCTGAGTCTTTGGAGTCACTTGTGGCGGCTCTTGATGCATTTAGCAATGAGGCGAAGCCCCTAGGCTTAGAGGTCTCCTGGACAAGACCAAGATTCAGGACTTTGGGGGCCTGTTAGGGGAAACCCGTTCAGTCGATCCATGCTTGCGGCGAGGACGTTGAAGTCACAGAAAGTTTTACATACTTGGTAGCGTAGTCCATATCTCTGGGTTGTCAGACCAGGAAGTCAGTAGACGGATTGGTCTGGCAACAGGAGCCATGAACTCGATCAACAAGAGCGTTTGGAGATGTCGGTACCTATGCAGAAGGACCAAGCTGCGTGTCTTCAAGGCCTTGATACTTCCAGTTTTGCTCTATGGAAGCGAAACCTGGACGCTATCCAGTGCCTTGGAGTCTCGCCTTGATGCCTTTTGTAACAAGTCCCTTCGCCGGATCATGGGGTACAGTTGGCAGGACCACGTGTCCAACCGGCGGTTACACCGTGAGACTGGCATGGGACCTGTTACTTGCATAATCCGGGATCGCCAACTCAGGCTATATGGCCACCTAGCTCGCCTCCCTATGGACGACCCTGCCCACCAGGTTGTCTCTCTGCGAGACAACCCTGGGTGGAGGAGACCTGTGGGACGTCCTAGGAGATCATGGCTTGGGCAGCTCGACGAGACCTGTCGTGAGGAACTAGAGATGGGCCGTGTGCCTGCCTGGAGACTCGCCTCGAGGGATCCTCGTGGCTGGAAGCGAAGGGTGGATGCGGCCATGCGCCCCCGTCGGCGTTAGCCCCTTGATGATGATGATGATATATATATATACACACATATACATATACATATACATACATGCACACACCCCACATATGCATATATGTGAGTGTTTTGTACATATGTATATATACATATTTGCATGCATGTGTATGTATGTTTATATATATATATATATATATGAGTGAACTATATCTGCGTGTATGTATATATATGTGTGTGTGTGTGTGTGTGTGTGTGTGTTCACACATTTATGTGCGTGGATACATATTCATATACTTACACGCACATATGTGTGCATATTTTTATATATATGTATGTATGCATGGATGTGTAGTGATCTACTTAACCCACTTGCTAATTAGGTCATTAGCGCTGCCACCACCTGGTTAGTACGTCCAGGAACAGTTAATGTGTGGAAAGGAGACGTCGTCTAGAAGAGTGTAAGATAGCAAAAAGGAAAGCATGTGTGCAAGAGAAGGAAAAATGACCTAATCAACAAGGGTTTGGTTGGTAACGTGTTTAATCTCCGAGGGGAGTGCGTGTCAGCCTTAAGGGCTGATAGAAGGTGGTCAATTCCTTGTCACCAGGTAGCCAAGCATGTATCATATGTCTCATAAAAAGGTGTAATTAAAAAAGAGGGATTTCACTTTTAGAGTCTTTTTAAATACATTTATTGGTTCGTAAAAGAACAGTAAAACACTTAAAATAGAACACAACACAACACTTAAAAAATACAACACTTAAAAAAATACAAAAAAAAAATAAAACGGAACCTAAGACACCAAAAAAAAAGAGCACTCTGTTAAAACTATAAAAAGGGAAAAGCTTAAAATATCCCACCTTACTGCCGTTATTAAACCACTGTCCTTGCGACCGCAGGGGAAAAATAAACAAACAAAGACAAGTCACGTCTCCAGCTTCCGCCGGGTCTACATCGGCCGCTAGGTAGACGTGATCAACTATCCAGACCCCCTGCTGAGATCCGCTCGGTCCCCGGGCTATATATAGCCGACCCCCAGCAAGGATCTTAGCTAATGGCTAGTAACTAGCCCGGGAACGAGCTAAACTATTTCCCCCTCCCTAGATGGCGTGGCAGTTCTTCACCCATTAAAAACAGGTTTTTAACCCCAAGTGAATATACTAAACCTTTTAATCCCCATTTTAAAAATTACTAGAAAATTGTTAAGAAAATGTTTTAAAAGAAACTATAATAATCCTTTAAAAGTAAAAAGAGTGCTTAAAAAAAGTAATAGAAAAAGAAAATGGTGATGGTTCCTCTTAGTTAAGATAAAAATAAACTTTATTTTGCAATAGAACAATTAAAATAATAAAAATATACATAAAAACCGGAGAAGGCAACATCAGCACGTGTGGTTATGCGGGCATTTCCCATATTCTTTCAGGGGAGACTCAATCATTTCTTGCTCCGGCGCGTACGGCGCCGTATGGGTCACTACAGATGTATATATGAATATATATGGAAGCATGTATACATTCCGTATATATGTGTAAATACAACACAACACACACACATATATATATATTATATATATATATATATATATATATATATATATATATATATATATATATACATATATTGTAACCCAGCTTTATATATGTGATGTTACTGATATGTGTATGCCAATGTTATTCTATTTATCTGTTGTTATATTCTACAAGACTTGTATAATCTTATGTATTGTCACATGCCTATATTCCCACACACACACATACATATAAGTATGTCCATTGCTTTACCTGTTTATTCGTCTCTCGTTGCCACACTAGACATTCCAATGTTGTGTTGTCTGTCCCCTTCCACAAGAGCTATGCATTGTTGCAACACTACATTTCATCACCAGTGATTCCCATATGTTAAGCACGTGATCTATGCCCATCTTTAGACCACTGTAGGAGATGACAGGCAGACTCCCTGCGGGGAAAGCCGAGGAGCAACACCTCGTTCCTCGGCGCAGACGTACTCCATCATACAATATAATAAAGGAGTCTAGACATATTGTTTGTCTACCTTACACCCTAAGCTCGCCACCTACCATACTCTTGTAGGGCCCATCATTCCGGCTCTTACAACTGGTGACTTAGCGGTGACTTTGAACTCATATAGCGCCTCCGAAGTTCCTGCTCCGCATCAACAGCACACTCTACCGAGCACGCAATACTTCGTCATAGTGTGAGCCAGTCCTCCTGCCGAGATGTCCCCAAGGCCGGATAACCGACGCTCTCCGCCTAGCTGCTGAACTCCGACACAGCAAGTCACGCCACTCTCAACACCTGCAGCTGACCCCTCAACACCTGTATCATCTGTTGCCGCCAACGCTGTGCAGATTTTAGAAGGACCCCAGCTGGACCACGTATCACCAAGGACACTGACCACCCAAAACATTTCTACACCAAGCCGAGTTCCTCGCCATGCGGATTCATCCACGCAGTCGCGACCAAGCAGGACCAACATCAATCTGCTGACCTGTCGCGCCACGACCTTGCTCACCACGCAGCGCTTCAAATCTCCCCGTCAGCCGCACAGGGGCGGCCCGCTCCCTGCCTCGTCAGCCGTGCTTCTCCCCAGCCTCTCCTCGCCTCGCACCGCACCCAAGACCCGAGTGTGAAGGTTGTCAAACAAAAACGGTGATCAATGCTTAGCTTTTCCTTATATTATTTTCATTTGTGCTCAATACTTAATCTCGACTTATTTAATTGTGCATTGAAGTTTTTTTTTGTATTCTGCGTTCAGTTGTCAGTTATAGGTATTCAATTGCAATTTATGAGTTGCCTTACTAGATTCTCACTCGTACGTATCCTGTATTACCGCCGCCTGAGGATGCTCTTCCCTCAGCGCCGCTCGCTCGCTCGCATTCTGTGACGCCGCTGAAGACGGATTTCCTTCAGCGC
>NC_051398.1:5620028-5625028 GCF_015228065.2 Penaeus monodon | reverse complement strand
TATTAATATATAATATATATATATTATATATTAATAGTATATAAAATATAAAATTATATATATAAAAAATTTTTATAATAATATATATATATAAAAATTTATATATTTTAAAATAATATTAAATTTAATATAATAAAAAAATCATAAAATATTACACATAATCTCGAAAAACTTCTTTTAACCCCCCCCCCCCCCCCCCCCCCCCCCCCCCCCCTTTTTTTTTTTCCCCCTTTTCCCTTTAATGAGAAGTCTTAGGTTGGGCAATTTTTTAATTTTTCGTATTTCCCAAGACTCCCCCAAAAAGGGCGGTCTATACAAAAATATGTGATTTAAAGGAAGATAATCATGACACTTTGTGTATCGTTACATTTAATATGTGTGTAATGTGTTATAATATATTATATAATATATATATATAAAAATAATATATAATTATATATATATATATATAAATTATTTTAAAATATACATTAATAATAATATATATATATAAAATATATATATTATAATATATAAAATATATATAATATTAATATATATATATAAATATAATACATATACATGAGTTGTTTTGTGTTTTGGTGTTGTGTTATAAGGGTTAAAAACCCAATTAATTGGTTTGCAGGGTTTTTGATACTGGTATTCGGCTTCACTCTTTTTTTTCTAAGAGTTGAACACGCAGTATAAAAAAACACACGAGACAGTCTATTTAGGGGCAATCGCGCGAGGGGGGGGTCATGCGGTCAGCCCCCCCGGAGGAGGCGAGGGTTTTTTCCCGACCTTCCCGCGTGGTCGTGGCGACGAACCCGGTAAAAACCAGGTCAGATAAAAAATGTGCCCTCCCCCCTGCTGAGCGGTGGTTCTTTTTTGGGATTTTTTTTGGATGTGCGGTCACCACCATTTGGTCCACTGAAAAACAAAAATAAAATTTGCACATCCTATTTTGCTGGCCCCCTACCGCCATTGCCCTCGAGGGCCCCTTTCAAGGGTGCCCTATTTGGCTGGTGTCTTTTCCCGGGCGTTGTCCGGGTGATCTTCTGGCTGCTGTCCCTGTTGCCTCACCCTTTTGGGCCCTCGGTGTAATCTGTCCGCCCTCGATGTCCAATCCTCAAAATTTCCGACAGGTCCCTTTGATTCGGATTGTCTTGACCTCCTCGTAGTCAGGGCCCGGCCTAATGGGCGGTTCCCCGTCCACACCCCTCACAGACCCGTCCGGGCCCTTCGCGCCCACTTTTCCTCGTAATCTTATCCGGAATCTACGGGCGCGGGGCAGGGGCGGCATCTCGGGCGGCTGATACTGCGCTCGAGTCTGGAGTAGAATGAATCGCGGCGTTTGAGGGGGGGGGGCGGCAAACTCGGGGGTCTGGCAGGAGCCCCCCCTTGGGTTAACATTTGTGAAAAACCCCATCCTTCGATTTTGTGAAGCCTTCCCCACGGCACCTAAGGTGAGAAACTGTAGCAGGATCTTTCCTTTCCCCCCGGTGCCGGTCGGTCCCCCGGCAATAATAGTCGGGGAACCAGATCATAATGTAAGGGCCAGAGTAAGAGAAAAAAAAGGCAACAGAGAAAAGAGGGGGTTAACTACCAATGGGCCCGGTGATTTTAAAAAATGGGCAATTTTAATGTTTGGTTTTTAAATTTTTTCGTCTTTCTTTTTATTTGTGTTTTTTTTTACAAAGAAAAGAAGAAAATAGAAGAGGGAGACGTCATAGCAATCCCGTGGACCCGGGTTTAATACCAACCCTCTTGATAGATATGAGAGAAATAAGGGAAAACGACATCGGGGAATCCCCAAGGACTTATTGAACCCCAAATCGTCACACAGAGAAAAAATAGATGTAATTTACATCATGTACGGCAACTCACACGAAACAAAAAGGGGCTAAAAAGAAACATATAAAACTTTTCGCCGGCACTAGACAGCAACCAATCCTATTAATAAAAGGTTAGTGATTTTGTCCCGTGGGATGACTAATGATAGCGACAGAATGTACGCACGAATGAATGGTGCATGAAAAAAAAATTTGAAACTATTTTAAAAAGAAAAAATTTTTGGGGAGAAATCTGAACTGCCGAGGTACAGTCTAGCTATTTCATGTAGACCCATAAAACTCATTAACGGGGGGTCCCATACCCAAAGGCTGTATATGACTGAGGCGACCCAAACCAGGGAATTAAATAACTGCTCTTTACCAAATCTGTGAGGGCGTCGCAAAATTTTCCCCAAGGATATTTTAAAATTTTCACGAACACACAAACATTGCTGTACCCAAAACATGCAAGCGACTTGAGGGGGTTAGGAAGAATGGATTAATAAGCGAATAATATCTAGCTTAAAAAACCCCAGTCCACATTAATTTAAAGGATATAACCGGGTACACCGATCAAAAGGTGCCAACGAATAACTTCGGTTTTTTGACTACTTCGAAGACGGGCGCGTCTATTAGGCGTTTTCGCAACCCGGGCAAAATTTGGGAATCCTTGGGGACTATAATAGGGGAAGATCCACGCTAATAAAAAATTTAAATTTCTAGACCGCAAGTGAAAGAAAAAAGGGGCGGCAGGGGGGCGTGGGGAGGGAAAAAGAAAATGATATTCGGATAAGTAAAACAGAACGGTTCAATTCGTTGCAGTTGAAACAATATAAATCTGGAAAAAGAGAGAAAATAATTAATTACTTAAATAACGAACGATTCATGTTTTTTGATTTCATACGACAAACCCCAAATCGATCTGAGGTGAAGGGAATAGGTGAGAAGTGCCATTTGCCTTTTAACCCAACAAAAAAAACAATGGTAACACATTATGGGGGAAGAAGGGAAAAGAAATAAAAAAGGGGGGCCCAAACGTGGCTTACGTTTTTTTTCATCTTTGACATGTTTCTAGCGGCGAGCGGATTTCTTCGGAAGTGTTTCGTGTTGATGCCAAAAGGGTGCAACGGCCCCCGTGCCCCCAGAATAAGGGTTTAGCCCAATTACATTGGCTTTGGGAGGGGTAGATACTGGGATTCGGCTTCACTCTTTATTTTTAAAAGTTTAAAGCAGTATAAAACACCGAGAAGTTTGTTTAGGGGCAATCGCGCCGAGGGGGGTACTGCCCCGGGGGAGGCGAGGGGTTTTCGACCTTACCCCGGGTGGGCGCGGGACGAACTCCCGGTCAAAAGAGGGGCAGAATAAAAAGGACCTCCCCCCTCGCGAGCGGGATGGGTTTTATTTGGGACTTTGGATCCTTTGGGCACCCGCCCGGGTCCCCTGGTAACAGAAAAAGAATTATGCACATCCTATAGGGGGTGGTGTGTGTGTGGTGTGTGTGTGTGTGTGTGTGTGTGTGGTGGTGGTGTGGTGTGGTGTTGGGGGGTTGGGGCATAACACACACACACACCATATATATATATAAAAAATTTATTATATATATAAAATAAATATATAGAGGAGAGGAGAGAGAGAGGAGGAGAGAGAGAGAGAAGAGAGAATGGTGTGTGTGGTGTCTATAGAGTATTGGTATATAGTGTTTTATAATGTATTTATATTAGTATATATATAATTGATATATAAAATATATATATAATTTTAAATATTATTAATAATGTTAATATTTTTATTCATATTTATGACACTACCTAAATATACATCATACAGATTTACCACACCACACACAAAATGCAAATTTTAAATATATAATAAAATATATATATTTTAAAATATATTAATATATAATATATATATATATTATAATATATAATATATTATATAATAAATATATATATATATATATAATAATTATAATATATTATACATAAAATATAATATAAATTATAATATTAAAAAAATATAAAATTAATATATATATATATAATAAATTAAAATGTGTGTGTGGTTTTTGTGTGTGTGTGTGTGTGTTGTGGGGTGGTTGGTGTGGGGTGTGTGTGTGGGGGAGAGAGAGAGAGAGAGGAGAGGAGGAGAGAGAGAGAGAGAGGGTGAGCTGTGTGAAGCTGTGGGGTATCAATATAAACATAAACAATATGTGTAATGTCTATATAATAATATTTTAATTATATATAATATATATATAAAATTAAATTTTAATTTTTTTATTTTTATATTTTATATTTTGATGATGTCGAGTCTCCTCTCCAAATTTTGTGGTGTGGTTTTTTTGGGCATTTTTTTAATGGTTTAAAATATTGGCGTTAAAACCAAAAACCCTCCCGATTACTTTCTTTGTTGAAATGTTTTCGGTGAGTTCCTTTTCCCGGTTGATTTTCAATTTTTTCAGCTTTCTGATGGGAACCAGAGGTTTTAATGAATGAATTTGTTTTCGCCGATGTTGTATTTAGTGTGATTTTAATGCTTAATTTTGATGGATACTATGACGAGTCAGAAATAATAAATAAAAAAATTTTCTTAACTCTTCCCAAACTCAAAAAAAATGGCATAATTTTTTAAAAAAACTTTTAAAAAAAAATCTGGTGGAAAAAGACAAATAAACACGAAAAAGAAAAGAAAAAGAGAGGGCAGAGAATATATATAGATGGGTTTTGTGTGTTTGGGTGTGTGTGTGGTGTGTGTGTTGTGTTGTGTGGGGGGTGTGTGGGTGGTGTGTGTGTGTTGTTGGTGTGGTGTGTGGAGGAGGGAGAGAGAGAGAGAGAGAGAGAGAGAGAGAGAGAGAGAGAGAGAGGAGAGAGAGAGAGAGAGAGAGAGAGAGAGAGAATCTTGAAATGTGGTATCTATTCCCATAAAAATAAATCTTTTCCCCACTTTTTTTTGACCGTAAAAATATCAGTTATAAAATGGAACACAACTAAAGGGGAGAACTAATCCCCGACGAGAAAACATGACAGATTTCCCCCCCCCCACACTGTGTTTTTTTTTTACTAATTTTCTTACAAAAAGATAGCTCCAAGGGTTAGTCTCCAGGAGAAGTACCCGTTAGATCTCGCCTTTTACCCTTTTTTTTTGAATTTAAAAAACGAATTTTTTTTTCCCTTGTTTAAAATTTTA
>NC_051398.1:5614920-5619928 GCF_015228065.2 Penaeus monodon | reverse complement strand
TGAAGTATGGAGTAGGTTGGGGGGGCAATAGGCTGAAAGTATTAATAAGGGAGGATGGGGTGGTTGATGTTGGAGGTTGTGGGAGTAGAGGTGTTGAAGTTGAGCTTGCTGGGAGAGTGGAAATGTTCCTTAAGGGTTGATTGTTGGCTACTGTACTAGTAGGCATTGATGAGGGGGAAGTTGTTGCAGTGTTCGGAGCCGTGGTCAAAGGAGAGCCTGGGGTCAGGGAATCGGGTGGGTTTACATCATTGGGGCTATTTGATAAAGGGGCAAGCCTCATTGCCCCTAATAGTGGGGATATGTTTTCATCACTGGCCATGGTAAGCCTGGATTATGTTGGGGATAAAAAAACAGTCCACCCCTCAGGGTCCCCTTCAGGGGAATACCGTGCCCATGGCTCCCTCAGGCCGTTCAGGACTGGCACAAAGTCAGCCTTTCATCCTTTCAGCACGGCTCTCACACCTTAGGAGGTGGATAGCAGAAGGGTTTGGTGAAGGGACAGAAACGAAAAGTGGGAAGGAAAAAAAGACCAAGCAAAATTAGTTGAGTCGAGGGCTGAGTCCCAAGGTTGGGGAGTTCCCCATCATTGGGTCCCAGTCTCCGCCTCCTAAGACCCCGCACGACAACAACGGGCAAGGGATTGGGGGGGGACCATTCATTCAAGCTCTTCGTCAAATGGGAGGACAAGATGCACATATAGAATAGTTGTTCCTTAATGCATGGTAGCTTTTTATTATGAATGGTTCCGCGGGACCACTTCTTATTTCGTTTATTTCGAAATTGTATCAAGACTACAATAAAACAACAAAGGTTTTACCGCATACATATCACAAACGGATTGAAAAGAAACGAAATATGTTATATGTATGCAAACATGTGTACGTATGTATACACTCGGTAAAAAAAGTATCTTTACTTTTTCTAACTTACCAATATGATACGATGATGAAAGTGGTTGGAAGGAGTGATCTGAGCATCGAGCTGATGTTGGTATCCCCGCCTGGAGCGTCATTTAGGGAAGGGGGAATATGTCTTCAATGTAATCTTACTTTTTGTGAAAAGGAAAACAGCCCCCGTGAGAAATGAAACCAAATCGTAACGTTTCAAACTCTTCATGAGTTTCTATTCAGACGAATAATAACCCGAAATGGATTACGTTATGATTTAGTTTCACTTCTTACTGTGGCTATTTTCCTTTTCATCTTTGTGTACGTTGCTGTGTTTGTGTTTCTTGTTATTTGTCTTTCTTATAGCACATTGATTTATAATTTTGAATGACGTATACCTGATCGTCGTGCATTTAGGCCGCCCACTCCTGGCCCTGTCTCTGGTGCATCTAGCTGCTTAGTGTCCCTAGATCCAGAGACACGGTTCTTGATATTTCGGCTCCTGATAGTCCTTCAGAGCAAAGCGCAATTATAACGCAATGAATAGTCTATGAGGTCCCCATTGCTAACGTTATTATGATACAAGGACTTAACTACATTAACTTCGAAACAATTTTCGAACACTGTGAAGCTTCATTTGTTCCGAGCTTTGAAAACAAAAGCTACCAGCCTCTACGAATCACCTACCGACCGTCCTGGTTTCATCTACTCCCGAGTAAAGATACCTTTTTAGCGAGTGTGCGTAAGTTAATATATGATGAGGTTACCTTATTTAGGATGTTCATTTCATTAGATATAGTTTGCACGTTTCTAAATGTTAATGAGGAATATGTGCGCACGCGCGAGAGAGAGAGAGGGGGCGAGAGCGGAGGGTGGCTGGGTGGGTAGCGCAAGTACACGTCTTGAATGTCAGTGGAAAAGTGAACCGTTTATTATTATTTTTATATATATATATATATATATATATATATATATATATATATATATGTGTGTGTGTGTGTGTGTGTGTGTGTGTGTGTGTGTGTGTGTGTGTGTGTGTGTGTGTGTGTGTGTGTGTGCATTAACTGCCAGAAAGGAGAAGCAACGCAGTAAACACAGGGAAGGTAAACGGAAGCGAAGGGAGGTCAGGTCAGGTCGAAGGATCAGGCGGTCTATAATATATATATATTTCATCTATATATTATATATTATACATTATATACATAGAAGTAGAGAGAGAGATTTTACATGTACTATATACATAAAATTAATATATTAATAAATATATATATATATATAGAATATTTATATTATTATATATATAAATATATATGATATATATTATTATTGATATAGGCCGGGTGGACGAGTGTTTGGGGCATCAACTAAAGGGACTGTCACGAGGGCCCCTCTGAGTTCGGGGGTCGAGCCCCCCCGGCCGGCGCGTTGTTCCTGGGGCAAGGAACTTCCCTCATTCCCTCCCTAGCCATGGGGGGGCCAAGCCACCCCAAGTCATGCTGGTCAAACCCGGATAAATAGAGAAAATATCCCAAAAAGGTACCCCGGCACTTCCGGGGAAAAGGAAAAACGGGGGACCCTACCACGTATCCTCCAAGAGCATCAAAACATGAAAACAAAATTAAGTATCAGGTGACCATGGGGCTCAACATAAACCTACCTTTTAAAGAAAAAAAATGAAAGAAAAAAAAAAAAAAGTATTACTAATACACATACACACACATCTATTCTTTTAATACTAATATAATACGTAAATATCACACACACACACACACCCCCACACACCCACACACACACACACACCACACCCCCCGGGGATTTTTTTTTTGTGGTGTGGGGGGTGTGTGTGTGTGTGTGTGTTTGGGGGTGTGGGGTGTGTTGTGTTGTGTGTGTGTTTTTGGGTTTTTTGTTTTGTGGGGTGTGTGTGTGGTGTGTTTGGGGGTAAAAAAAAAGGGGGGAAAGGAAAAAGGGGGGGGGGGGGGGGGGGGGGGGATGAGGAGAAAAAGAGAGAGAAGAGAAAAAGAGAAGAGAGGAGAGAAAGAGAAGAGAGAAGAGGAGAAGAGGGGAAAAAGAGAAGAGAGAGAGAGAAAGGGTAAGAGAGAGAAGAAAGGGGTAAGGGGAAGAGAGAGAAAGGAAGAGAGGAGAAAGAGAGAAGAGGGGGAAAAAGAGAGAGGGGAGAAGAGGAGAGAGAGGAGAGAGGAGAGAGAGAGAAGGAGGGAGAGAGAGAGTAAAGAGAGAAAACGGAGAGAGAGGAAGGAGAGAGAGAGGGGAAAGAGAGAGAGAGAGGGAGAGAGAGAGAGAAGAGAGAAGAGAGAGAGAGAAGAGAGAAAAAAAAGAGAAGAGGAGAGAGAGAGAGAGTGTGAGTTAGTGTGGTTGGTGATGTGTGTGTATGGTAGTGGTGTGTGTGTGTGTGTGTGTGTTTTTGTGTGGTGTGTGTGGGTGGTGTGTGTGTGTGTGTGTGGGGTGTGGGGTGGTGTGTTTGTTTCTTTATATATATAAAATTTTAATATAATATATATAATATATATATATATATTTTTAATATATATATATGTATGTATATGTTGTTTTATATATACATAATATATTAATTATTATTTATATATTTTTATTTATATATTTATTTTTTTAAAAAATTTAATATTATATATAATTTTATTTTATTATATATAATATATTTTATATATATATAAAATAATTTTTTAATATATATATATACTATATATATATATTAATTATATATTAATATATATATATTATGTATACTGTTATAAAAAAAGTTGACATTATCATCTAAAAATTTGTTTGTTCACCCTGGAATTGAGTTTTTTTTAATAATAGCTTGGATTTTTCCATTTTTTTTTTGCCTAAAATGTTGGTACATTTGCGGGACATTTATTTCTTTCACTATCAGGTTCTATAATTTCTGTATGCTACATTGCGTGTAAGTTTTAACAAGAAAGATTCCTTTGAAGGGGCAAATATTGTCTCAAATTCAGCCACAGAGACTTTTCTTTGGCGGGTGAATAAAAAAATGACATTAGGGAATTAGGTGAATTAGAAATGGACAATATTAAAATTAAAATATTGGGATGACTGACATCATTATATTTTATACACTTTGCTAAAATGTCTTATCTTTTTTTTCTATGGCTAGACAGTGGCAATTCTCCTTAACATATAATTTCTGAGGTCAGCAACTTTTGAACTGAAGAGAAAGTTAAAGTTAAAATGTAAAACAATGTGTAAACGAGTTTTGATAGTACAGAATGCAGTTAACTTTCCATTTAGAAGTTTTTACAGATAAGTGGTATGCACCTTGGATATATATATATATATATTTTATATATATATATTTTATATATATAATATATATATATATATATATATATATATTGTTGTAATATGTTAAATAATTATTTTCAAGCTGATATTTGTTTATACACAATGGACAAAATTCACCACACACCCACAACCCACACCCATACCCACACAAAACACACACACACACAAAAACACACACAACAAAACACAAACACACACAAATTACACACACACAAACACACACACACCAAAACTGACACACACAAAAACTCACACACACACAAAAACACACACACGCACACAAAACACCCCACACACGCACATACATATAATATATATATACATACTGCATGCAGGGCAGAGAGAGAGACAGACAGACAGACACAGACAAACAGGACAGACAGACACAGAAACTCACACACACAGACACACACACACACACATCACAAAAACACACACACACACACACACACACAACACAAAACACACACACACACACACACACACACACACGCACACACACACGCACACACACCCCACACGCACACACACACACACAGTACATAGATACATACATATAATGTGTGCGTGTGTATATATGTGTATATATATATATATATATATATATATATATTAAAATTAATATATATATTAATATATATATATATATTATATATATATATATATATATAAAGAAGATAGACGATAGATTTTGTAATATGAAACTACATAAAATACAATACAAAAAAAAATTTAATTTTAAAAAATATATATATATTAATTAAAATTATTATAAAGTT
>NC_051398.1:5605835-5610835 GCF_015228065.2 Penaeus monodon | reverse complement strand
CTTCCTATCACCTTAGGCCCTCGGGCGATTAACCCGAGAACACACTGCAGTGGGTCCATCTGTTTGAATTTATATATATATATATATATATATATATATATATATATATATATATATATATATGTGTGTGTGTGTGTGTGTGTGTGTGTGTGTGTGTGTGTGTGTGTGTGTGTGTGTGTGTGTGTGTGTGTGTACACATATATTTTATATTTTTTATCTATATATGATATCTCTCTCTCTCTCTCTCTCTCTCTCTCTCTCTCTCTCTCTCTTATATATATATATATATATATATAATATATATATATATATATATATATATGTGTGTGTGTGTGTGTGTGTGTGTGTGTGTGTGTGTGTGTGTGTGTGTGTTTGTATGTATGTGTGTGTGTGTGTGTGTGTGTGTGTGTGTGTGTGCATGTATGTATCTATGTATATATATATATGTATATCTGTATGTGTATATATGTATATATGTGTGTATAGGATGTGCATAATTCTATTTCTGTTACCAGTGGACCCCGTGGCTACCAGTGGACCACGTGGCTGGTTACCTCGCGGATCCAAAATCCCAAATAAGAACCACCCGCTCAGCGAGGACGGAGGTCACATTTTATATCGCACCTCGTTTGACCAAGAGTTTGTCGCCAGTGACCAGCGCACCAAGGTCAGCCCTCGCCTCCCTCCGGGCAGGCTGCCCCGCGCAGCGCTTTTACCCAGAGCCAGGTCGTAGCATGTGTTCACCCCTTCCCTGTGGTTTGTGTCCCTTTCAGCCACTGTACAAGAGTACGCATGGCCTTTTACAAACTGTTGGCAGCGAGGGCCGTTGCAACCTTTTGGCATGCAACACGGACACACCACCACCGAAGAAAATCCGCTCGACCGCTAGAAGACATATCGAAGAAGAAAAAAACACGTAAGTACACGTTTGGGCCCCCTTTTCTTATTTCTTTTCCCTTCTTCTCCCATAAATGTGTTAAGCCGTTGTTTTTTTGTTGAGTTAAAAGGTGCTAATGACAGCAAATGGCACGTTCTCACATTATTCCCATCACCTCAGATCGCATTTCCGTGTGAACGAGTGTGCAGTCAATAAACATGAATATCGTTCGTTAGTTAAGTAATTAATAATTTTCCCTCGTTTTTAGAGATTTATATTATTTCATCTGCAACGAATTTAACGCGTTCATGATTTTATCTTATCACGAATATCATTTCATTTTTCCTCCCCATGCCCCGACCTGACCGTCCCTTTTCTTTCACTTGCAGTCACTTTGGAAGAGAAATAGTTGTTTTCCCGTCTTGACCTGACCTCACTTTCTCTTTTCCCGGTCGGTGGCGACGTGGGAAGGGTCAAGATGGCAGCTTGGTTCCCTGTAATTTGGTTGTTGTTTTGTTGACGCCTTGGGAATTAACCATAGCATTGTTACATTGCTTTTTGGTGACACGTTCTATCGGCGCTAGAACCGAGCATGTAACGCAATTTCATAGAAATTCATTATTTTGAATATAGCGTAGGATCTTCCCCCATATCATGGCGCACAGAATTGCCCGATATTGCCCCGGGGTTGCGTAAACGCCTAAGAGATCTGCGCTCCAATGTTCGAAAGTTTATTCGTTCGATTGGCAACTTTGAGTCAGTGTGGCCCGCGGTTACGTCCGTTAATTAATGTAGGACTAGGGTTTAAGCTAGAATCATTATTTGCTTATTAATCACACCTTTCTCACCCTCTTGAAGTTGCTTGCATGTTTTGGGTATACCCCAAGCGTTTGTGTGATTAGTGAAAATTTATATATCCTTAGTGAATTTTGCGAGCGCCCATCACAGATACGCTGAAGAGAGCAGTTTATTTATATTCCCTGGCTCGAGTCGCTTCAGTCGTATGCGGCATTTGGGTATAGGATCCCCCTGTTAATGAAGCCTGGCATGCCTAGCTAGACATGTACCTCGGCAGTTCAGATTTCTGACCCCGAGAAGATTTACTTGTTAAATAGCTTGCGAATATTTTTTCCATGTCACTATTCATTCATGCGTACATTCTGTCGCATATCATTATATGTTGAATTCAATGTGGTGGATGAAATAATTTTAAATAGCTAGCATTGCTAATGTACTTCAGTTTTGTTATAGTGAATGTTAATATTCGTGTTTGTGATTCATTCTCTGTGTGAGGTCATTCTCGCCTTCCCTCTCATTCACACTAGCTGTCACTCACACACGCATATACACACACATTCACCTTACTCACACACGCAGGACAAAAGTCACTGAACCTTTTCATTAATAGGATTGGTTGCTCTCTTAGTGCCGGCGTAAAGATTTATGATGTTTCTCTTTTGCCCGCATTTTTGTCTGTCGTGAAGAGTGGCTCGTACATGATGTACAAGTTACATCTATTTCTTCTCTGTGTGACGACTGTGGTTCAAGTAAATCCTTGAGGATTGCCGATGTCGTTTCCCTTATCTACTCTCATATCTATCAGAGACGGTTGGTAGTTCAAGCTAGGTCCATGCGGATTGCTACTGACGTCTCCCTCTTCTATTTTCTTCTTTATCTTAGTGAAAATAAAACACAAAATAAAAAAAAAAGACGAGAATAATTTAAAAACGTACGTTAAATACAGCAAATTTTTATAAATCACCGGCTAATGGTAGTTAACACCCCCTCTTCTCTGTTGCCTTTCTTTTTCTCTTACTCTGGCCCTTACGTGTATGATCTGGTTCCCTGATTATATATTGCAGTCAGACCGACACGGCACCGAAGGAGGACCCTTAGGATGCTGTGAGAAGGACGTCATCGGAAGATCGCCATAGGCCTGCGGCCAGATGTCGTCAGAGCAGGTGTTAAGCCGTCCCATAATGTAGTGGACGGCCATTGCCTGCTGGACTCCCCATATATCCATAGAAGCACCAAATACTTGCCGCAGGTACCAGTCACCCCAGGATGCTGTGCATAGGCGACGCCTGGCGGACGCCTGCAGATCCGGTCAACTCCAGGAGCTCGTAGCACAGGTATCAGCCACCCCGAGATGCCGCCCCTGCCCCGACGCCCGTAGATCCGGATGAAGATTATGAGGATGTGTGGACGTGAGAAGGACCTGGATGAGATCTGTGAGGATGTGTGGATGAGGACGCCGCTGAGTTAGGTCTGGGCCAGGACTACGAGGAGGTCTAGACAAATCCAAAGTCAAGGAGGACCTGTGCGAGACTTTCGAGGACGTGTGGACATTGAGGATGGACAGATTACACCAAGGACCAGAAGGATGAGGACAACATGGACGAGCAGCCACGAAGATGCTCCAGGACAACGCACGAGAACGAGATGACCAGCCAAGTTAGGTCACCCTTGAAGGCGCCACGAGGGCAACGCGTGAGTAGGTGGCCAAGCAATATAGGATGTGCATAATTCTATTTCTGTTACCAGTGGACCACGTGGCTACCAGTGGACCATGTGGCTGGTTACCACGCGGATCCAAAGTCCCAAATAAGAACCACCCGCTCAGCGAGGACGGAGGTCACATTTTATATCTCACCTCGTTTTAACCAGGAGTTCGTGTCAAGCACCCGATGCGGTAAGGCCGGCTTCGCCCTCTCCCTGAGGGTTAGCTGGCCGCGACCGCATACCGCGATTACCCCTATAACTAGACATGTCTCGTGTGTTCTTATACTGCGTGTGTCAACTCTTAGAAATAAAGAGTGAATGCCGAATACCAGTATCAATACCCCTGCAAGCCAATGTAATTGGGTTCTATACCCGTTATAGTGTGTGTGTGTGTGTGTGTGTGTGTGTGTGTGTGTGTGTGTGTGTGTGTGTGTGTGTGTTTGTGTGTAATATGCATATGAATATATAGAGTATATATGTGATATATATATATATATATATATATATATATATATATATATATATATATATATATGTGTGTGTGTGTATATATATATACACATACCTTTAGGTATGTATGTATTTATACATACATTCACACACATACACATATACATATAGATATAGGTAAAAAGAATGCATGTATGTACACATACATACAAACATTATATCTATCTATTTATCTATTTATCTAGCTACCTATCTATCTATCTTCCTCTCTCTCTCTATATATATATATATACATATATATATATATATATATATATATATATATATATATATATATATATATATATATATATATTCACACAAACACAATTTTACACACACACACGTATGCATTGCATTAACACCTGTTGGGCAGTTGGCTATAAGGGCGACTTTTCTGGCGTGCGTGTCCCTGGCAGGAAGGCTTGTCTCCGCGGCTTCTCGGGTAACCAGGTAGTATTTTCGAGGAATCGCGAGCATGACCTCCGAGGGAGGGGGCTGCCGTTATTTGTTCCTGAGCAACCGCGTCGTGGGTAGGCTCTGGCCTGCAACCATTTCGTGCGAGTGTTTTCGGGAGAAGCAAGGCCTCTGCGCGCGTGGGAGGGAAAAATAATCTTAAAAAATAAATAAATAAATAAACAAATAAAATAAAATAAAAATAAAAAATCTAAAAGGAGGGGGAAAGTAGGGCACTAAACACTGAATGAGAAGTAACATGAAGGGCATTTCAGTATACAAGAATTTGGAATTTAACATAACGTTTCGAAAAGATCCTCATCAGACGAAGGTACTAATCGAGTATTTGCCTGATGATAAACTCTTGACGAGTTCGAAAAATTATGTTCAATATCAATTGTTACTGTGGCTGTTTTCTTTTATTTTTTTGTTTACATGGTAAAACCAGTCTTAAGAACAGATTATTATTATTATTATTATTATTATTATTATTATTATTATTATTATTATTATTTATTATTATTATTATTATTATTATTATTATTATTATTATTATTATTATTATTATCATTATTATTATCATTATTATTATTATTATTATTATCATTATTATTATTATTATTATCATTATTATGTTCAATTGATGTTCAATATCAATTGTTACTGTGGCTGTTTT
>NC_051398.1:5586610-5590735 GCF_015228065.2 Penaeus monodon | reverse complement strand
ACGGGGGTCTATGAATTACCCCTTACGAGTTGACCTGTGACAACTGACTGACGAGATGCGCAACTGAAACCCTAATTTACATGCAATATCTCCCATATAATAGATTCACTTTATTATGAGGAAGGGGATTTTGATCAGAAAAAGCGATTTCCCCTTCCCAGCCCCTATTAATAATCAGCCATTCCAGATAAAATGCCTTTGTTAGTGAGGTCATTAAAGTGGTGCTACTGAGGACATGCACACACGCATACATATCCCATTAAAAAAAAAAAAAAAAAAAAAAAAAAAAAAAAAAAAAAAAAATTGAGAGAGATCAAGTTAAGATTAAGAAGCAAAGGACAGGAATGAGAGAGAGAGAAGGAGAGGGGAGAAGGAGAGGGGGAGAGAAAGAGAGAAAATGAAGGAGGAAAAGAGAGGGAGAAGAAGAAGAAGAAAGAGAAATAGTAAGCGAGAGAGAAAGGGGGAGAAAGAGAGAGAGAGAGAGACTGTAGACATTACAGACCACACATTCCATATAGTTTTAAGCTGTTCTATGATCATCAAAAGCTCCTAAAACGTTAGTTATTATTGCTTATATCTTTGGTTTGTATATGTTGAATTAAATACCACAGATATATATATATATATATATATATATATATATATATATATATTATATATATATATATATATATATATATATATTTCTATTATATATATTTATATATATATATATATATATTATATATATTATTATATATATATATATATATATATATATATTATATATATATATATATATATATATATATATATATCGAGAAACACAGAAAATTGGTGTTTTCACATCAGCTTGTTACTCAGAAATTGTTTTTTGCAGTGAAATAACAATATTCCGCAACTTATACTGTATCTGTTAATTGCAAAACGTTTTTACAAACCTTAGTTGTAGCAGTAGAGTTCTTTTGCAAATGCAATTGGTACTTCTATTCAAGAATTAAAGATGACAGGTGAATATATCCTATGCCAGGTGTATAATTTTAACATAATCAAAATGGTGAACCTCAAAATATTTACCGGAAGTCTTTCTCTTGTGTTGTTGTCGAGTGTGTAAGCAAATATCATCCTATTACGAGTTGTCTGAGGCTGGAATCTGGATACATGTTTTGAAACTTCGGAAAGAAAGGGGACTGTCTCGTATTCGGTGTCTGGACTACTGAACTTCTAATGCGGAACATATAAAATCGAGTTAGTTTAATCTGAGTTAGTTCTCAAAAAAAAAAAAAAAAAAAATGCTTATCTTTTCTGTTAAGCAAATGAAACCGCAAAAATAAAAATGTATGTATTGTACCTGATATCATCACACGTTACTGTTTTCTCTAACCGTTGCTACTAATGGAATAAATAATTTTTCATTGAACTCTGTCTCTCGCCCCCCTTCTATCTCTTTCTATTTCTCTCTCTCTCGTTTCCCCTTCTCTCTCTCTTCTCGCTCTCCCCCGTCTCTCTCTTACTCTCTCTCTCTCTCTCTCCTTCTCTCTGCCCCTCTTCTCTCTCTATTCCTCTCTCTCTCTCTCTCTCTCTCTCTCTCCCTCTCTCTCTCGCTACCCCTTTTCTCTCTCTCTCTCGCTCGCTCCTCCCTCTCTCTATCTCTCTCTCTCTCCCTCGCTCCCCTTCTCTCTCTCTTTCTTTTCTCTCTCTCTCGTTCGCTCCCCTTCTCTTTCTCTTGCTCTCCCTCTCTCTTAGTCTCTACCTATCAATTTTCACAGCGTGGTCATTCAATACTCGCAGTAAAAGTGTTACTAATTAATCAAGGTATTAAGATACGGTAACTTGCATGTACATCAATTATGAATGATGAAAGAAAGGAAAGAATATATATTTCTTTCCCCTTTTTATCTTATATTCAATTGTGCATTATAATGAACAGTGGGAATCAAAATCAGTTATCTCGGATATAAACTCGTTTTATAAAGATTACTGCTTAAAACCGGGCTTAATACTTAGATCAATGTTAGCAGAATCCATTTCATTCTTCTAGTCGTATCACATACACACACACAACACCCCACACACACACCACACACACACACACACACACACACCACACACACACACACACACACACCACACACACACACAACACACACACACACACACTCGATTGCCTATTTAGGTGGGCAAGCTAGCCCCAAGTCAGTGCTGGTCCTGGTCCAGTGCGGAAGAAACAAACTGATTCAACGGACAAGACGGCGGACCCAGCAAAGCGTGGTGGAGCGCAACCAGGGCACAGTGAGACACGTAGGGCACTGCTGGCCATCCACTGCATCCTGACCTATCTCCAGCCGTCTCGACTATGTCTTGCCACTGGACTAATATAGAAGGGACGAGAGAGTGAGGCTGACGATCTGCGCAACTCCCCCTCACTTAAATCCAAGTCAAGCGCAAGTCATGACTTCATTCATTCCTTGATATGGAGTCAAGCTCATCCTCGAAACCGAGGGAGGAAACATGAGCATATATATATATATATATATATATATATATATATATATATATATATATATATATATATATATATATATATATATATATATATATATATAATCCTCTGGAATAACATGAACGATACGAAGTTTCCAAAACACATCCAACTAATAAAAGCCATGTATGACCAACAACAAGCGGCTGTAAGAACCACTTATGGATTGACAGAATGTTCGAAGTCAACAAGGAGTGCGACAGGGTTGCATTCTGTCTCCGCACCTCTTTAACATATATTCTGAAACAATTATAAGAGAATTTTGGAGAATTTTGAAGGGAATTGTAGATGTTGGAGGATACAAAATATTAAATCTAAGGTACGCCGATGATATAGTTTTGATTGCCAGCAGTATCAATGAACTACAACAACTACTAGATAAAGTTAGAGAAGCAAGCGAAAAGGCTGGCTTGTTTCTTAATGCCAGGAAAAATAAGATCAGGAAGATTCAAAGATAACCGCAATGAAACAATGATGAACATGTTACAATCAATGGAATGGTTGTGGAAAATGTGAAAGAGTTCACTTATTTTGGAGCTGTTTAACTAAATACATATGATGATTCACCGGAGATAAAAAAGAAAAATTACCATTGCCAAAAAACGCACATTGCTCTCAATAACATCTGGAAAGACCGAAGCATTACCTTACGGACAAAGCTGAGGTTATTGAACTCATTAGTTTTCCCAATTGCATCATATGGTTCTGAGTGTTGGGTGCTGAAGAAGATAGACAAGAAAAAGATCAATAGCTTTGAAATGTGGTGTTACAGACGAGTACTAAGTATTAACTGGACAGAGAAGAAAACTGATTCAACGGACAAGACGGCCGGACCCCGCAAAGCGTTGTGGAGCGCAACCAGGGCACAGTGAGACACGTAGGGCACTTGCTGGCCATCCACTGCATCCTGACCTATCTCCAGCCGTCTCGACTATGTCTTGCCACTGGACTAAGATAGGAAGGGACGAGAGAGTGAGGCTGACGATCTGCGCAACTCCCCCTCACTTAAATCCAAGTCAAGCGCAAGTCATGACTTCATTCATTCCTTGATATGGAGTCAAGCTCATCCTCGAAACCGAGGGAGGAACATGAGCATATATATATATATATATATATATATATATTATATATATATATATATATATATATATATATATATATATATATATTATATATATATATATATATATATATATATATACATATATAATCCTCTGGAATAACATGAACGATACGAAGTTTCCAAAACACATCATCCAAAATAATAAATGTCATGTATGACCAACAACAAGCGGCTGTAAGAACCACTTATGGGTTGACAGAATGGTTCGAAGTCAAACAAGGAGTGCGACAGGGTTGCATTCTGTCTCCGCACCTCTTTAACATATATTCTGAAACAATTATAAGAGGTGCCCTGGAGAATTTTGAAGGAACTGTAGATGTTGGAGGATACAAAATATCAAATCTAAGGTACGCCGATGTTATAGTTTTGATTGCCAGCAGTATCACTGAACTACAACAACAACTAGATAAAGTTAGAGAAGCAAGCGAAAAGGCTGGCTTGTTTCTTAATGCCAGGAAAAATAAGATCATGAAGATTCAAA
>NC_051398.1:5574110-5581610 GCF_015228065.2 Penaeus monodon | reverse complement strand
CCTACAAAGCTTTAATAATAACACCTCAATGTCGGAGGTCTGGAAAAAAATAAATCGACTCTAGAAAAACCAACTAACACTCCCCAGTTCCATAGTCCTCTTGCACAAGCAGATATGCTCCTTCGTCAATGGGCTGGAGTGCCCAAATTGAGCTACTTCCACAAATATTCGGAATCACCTTAGTCAGTCTAAATTGCACATAAATTGCCATTGAGATTGGATGTTGACTGATCTCAGACTTTGCTGAGATCACTGAGTGGAACTGAACAATGCACTGATCAAAGGAAAAGCGTCCGCCCCAGGTGAAATGGAATTACATATAGTGTCCCCGCCTTATAGCTCAGGTTATCCCCTTTTGCACCTATACAGGTTTAAGTTTGTCACAAGGTATTCTGCCTGGTCCCTGGACACGCAGTCTAAACATCCTATACCGAAATCAAACACTGATAAATACCGACCCAATTTCTTAACCTCATGGTAAGCAAAGTTCCAGAAAGGATAATTTTGAACAGACTCAGGGTTTAGGTTACAAGGTAAATTATCTCACAGAGTGTACGGATTTCTATCGGGACGTAGCACACAACATTGCTTTGCGAGTACTTTTCCTACTCTAATCCAGGGAAGCACACTGTTTTTCTTGACCTTAAGTCAGCTTTGACATAGCAAACAGAGAATTACCCCAGAACAATTAGTAAGCTTTGGCATCCGGGGTAAGATATTGAAAATAGATTAGAATGTAGCTTTCAAACAGATCTGCAAGTGTCCCGTTCAGGGGAGTCAGAATTTCCACTTCACAGTCTTTTGAACTTGGGGTGCCACAGGGAGGAGTTCTGAGCCCCATGCTGGTCAATGTCCTCATGCACAAGCTAGTGGCAGATATCCCCCTTGGGGATGGTGAATCCATTATATGCTACGCTGATAAAAATGCGTCAGAGCATCATCACAAGAGAGGATGCAAATAATTCTCGACAGAATCACAACAAAGGCTCATGAGTGTGGATTAGTCATCTTCATGAAAAAAAAAATGGCTCTCAACCCATATATCATACCCCCCCCCACTTTTCGCATAGGTGGCCAGGAGCTTGACATATGCAGGGTTATAAATATTCTCGGGGTGAAAGTAAATGATGCAGACCTGGGGCCTCTCTCTAAAGAAGAGACTCTGGGAGAGATTTTAAACCTTTGAAAGTTCTTGTAGGAAGAGAACATGGCATCAATGTTAAGCTCACTAGACTGTTTACTTGGCATTTTCAAGGTCAGTTGTAGACTACCATGCACTGAACTTGTTGGAGTGTTTAAAGGAAACAGAAATAGGTAGCTTGGAGGGAGTGCAAATGAAGCTATGAGGGTTATCCTCGGCGCCCCGAGAACAGCAAGGGTAGTAAACATGAGATCAGAATTAAACTTACCTCTATTTCTGATAGAAAATAAATTTTTTTCCATGAACATTATAAAACTCAATGTTCCAATTAGTAAAATACCAAAGGTCGATCCATTCCACCATGGAAGAATTCAACATTGATCGTGCATCTTACATGTCTACATGTTACGCCGACGGATCCGTACAGTCTGGATAAAAAAGCTGGTTGTGCTTGCGCTGTATACAAAAAAAGGGTTACTACAACATGAAGTTAATATGAGAGTATAAAACTGGGCCAGCACTCAAAGTGCTCTTCGGATGCTAAATTCTTCAAAGCAGGTGGGGATAAGGAAATTGTGAGTTGTATTAAGCGTAACATAACTATGAACAGAACGTAATTTCAACATTCAATTTGTATGGACACCATCTCATGTTGACATACACAAGCACGACCACGTAGACAAATTGGCGAAATATACCTGCAGAAAAGGTACGGTAAACATAAATCTTGCTAGGGTTGCAATATATTAAAAGTTCTCATAAGGAAGAACTAGTAGATCTGATTAACACTCAAAGGCCTGAAAACTGTACCATATGGCAGATCAATATAGAGATGGCAAGCCTTCTTATGGGTGGCACGAAGTCAAACCCGACAGTGTGACGTGGTTATGCCAGAAAACATTTAGGTTACAGAATGTACTGGCAACTGCACGGTGCAAGAAGTGCAGATGAATCTAGATGTAGACTGTGTAACGAAGAAAACAAACGCAAGCTTGAGCACTATATCTCAGAATGTCATTGATACAACCTTTCAGACCATCTAACATGAGGTGTAAAGATCTCTGTGATTATTTCATTTCATCTGATACATTTGGGAAAATATACTCGTACTATACCCTAAATTTAAATATGTAATAAAATACCGTAAGCAAATAACAGTGTTATTCAAACACAGTGGCAAAAGCATATGAAAGTAATATTTTTGTATGAAGTATGATTTATATTTCTCTTTTACCTTGTACAGTTACAGTAGTTACAGACTACTGCAAATATGTAGATATATGTAAAACTGTAATCACGATTGGCCACGCCTAAACAGATAACAATGGTGGTAAATAAACTTACATTTAACTTAACTTTATCTACAGAAATTTGATCGATTTTGATAGATCGATCGGCTTTAAGTTCTCTTCTGGGTCAAAAAGTACTTGAAACTCGCACACCTCAGGGGGGCGTACTTAGTCCCATGCTATTTTAATCTCCTAATGCATAGATTACTAGGCATACACCCCTGGAGGGCAAAGACTCCATTATTAATTATGCCAATGATATTTGCATTAAACCCTCATTTGAAGAGAAAAGCAAAAGATTCTAGATATATTCAGCAAGGGCCAAGGCTCCTACCCAAAGACAATCCCTCTGCCAAGGTTTCATATAAATGACATGAGCCCAGAATTTGCCACCAATGCATATACCTCGGGGTGATTCTAACAAGCAGAGCTCATCAGAAACCTGAAGAAAAGGCTGTGGGAGTGGCTGAAGCCAATTAGGACACTTGTCGGCAAAGACCATGGTATCAATGTCAATATTGCAAGACTCTTTTACTTGTCATACATATGGTCAGTCATAGATTATCATGTATTGCACCTAGTATTGTTCAAGGAATCAGAGTTGACTAGTATAAAAAATGTACAAAATGAAGCCATGAGGATCACTTTTGGTGTCCCTAGAACATCAAGGATTGTGAATATGAGAACAGAACTTAATTTATCTTCTGTTTACGAAAGAATATTATACATAAATACCACATTTAGAGTCAAATCAATTAGAGAACCCTCCATTGTACAGAGTTCCAGAGACAACTAAAACCCAGAATAGAGGAGCTAATTTGAATAACAACACCGATTCATACTCAAATCCATGGTATAAGTAGACTTGGCTCAACTGAACATACCCATAACTAAGACCCTACAGGGACGTTTCTGTACCACCATGGAGAAATGTCAGACTACGTGTATATCATACGACTGTCCCCAAAAAGGACAGTGTCCCCCTTGCTATACTATGCAAAATGCACTTGCAATTATAAATGAGCATCTTGAAACTCTGTCGAATGCGTATGAATGCTACATTGAAGGATCCTTGCATTCTGGGAGCAGAGCAGGATGCGCTTTTGTTATATATAAAAGCAGTATTTTGCAGCACCGGGGTTGTAGGAGGGTTCATAACTGGGCGAACTACGCAAACCAAGTTGGCAGGAATATTCATGGCCATCGAATTTCTATTGAATCAGGCACAAGGATAATTTTCTGTGATTTACCGACTGCTCTCCAGGCTCTGATAACTCTAGACGAAGGTGTAGGAAATACTGCAAGTGACATCAGGATAAATGTGTATTGTGCAAAAGAACGAGACTATGATATACGTTTTGTGTGGATTCCATCGAATGTTGGAATCCCAGCATGATCATGCTGATCATGCCTGTGACAAGCAAAGTGTGGATATAGATTTGGGATACCTCTTTCTAGAATTTAATACAGCATTAAAGTCGATTAATTCTCGATGCTCTGAAAGCTGTAGCATAAATCACTATGACAGGTTTAGGCAAAATTCATTCATCTATGGTTTATATAAAACAAGACAGTGTGATATTGTGACCGCAAGAATCAGGCTTATATATAGATTGTATTGGCAGGTCGGTACAGTTTGTAATCTCAAAGAAAAATTTGTGTAAACTATGTAATAAAGAATATAAACGAACACTTGTACATTATATACCAGAGTGCCATGTATTACAGTCTTTGAAGATATACTTATGTTGCATCCTAAATTTGGAATGTAGTTTCACATGGCCGCACATCAAATGTAGCAATGCCTTTCCACGCCAAAGCTGTATGCTGGCATGGCAAATGAGGAGATAAAGGACTGTGTAATTGTTCCTTTCCTTTAACTGATATATAGTACTTATCATAATGTTGTAGCCTAGAATTCAAATGCAATACCATTATATAATGTTGTGACTATGCATCAAATGTACCACATCTTGCCCACGCCTATGCAGTTAGCCAGGGTGGTAAATAAGGACTAAACTAAATTCATCTATGGAACAGTTCAACAACAAGGTAGCATGTCATCAGGATTTCTCCCTTGTTTGACGATTTTGCGGGATAAACCCTCTCACCTGGGTTGTCCCTATACCCAAAGTGTGTGTGTGTGTGGGTGTACATTCACTAATTGTGTCGGATAATAAGGTCAGGGCATCTAGAAAAAACAGTGTTTAGTAAAAATTACGAATAATAAGTGTGGTGCCAAAGTAACAAGGTGTTGTACAAACGAACATTGGCCAGCCTGGTGAGTGTGTGTGACAGCACTTGACCTGGCGCTCGCACCCTTCCCGCGCCCGACTACAGGGAATTAATCACCTCATAATGGATAAGGGAGTTAAACCCAGCTGCTTCGCGCTATTAATATGTATGACGGGAACAACAAAACTATGTGTCTCTGATGGTTAATGGCACTTTTGCGGGGATTTCTCTCCAGACCAAAGACGAATATCAGCCAAAAAAAAAAAAAAAGGTAAATACCTGGTTATCAGGTTTCCAAAGGAGGCTGCTGCCGAGGAAGCACTGCATTTCCGGGATGTTTTTAAAGCTCAGAGGATTTACTAGGACAGAGTCCTTAAATAAGATCATCATTGTAGGGAGCAAAAAACAGCCACCACCAAAAGAGTACCAATTCTTTGGAAAATACATACAGCCAAGCTCCATTTAACCATGGTGCTTAGAGGTTGTGGTCTGCTACAAGTGCCAGGGTTATGGCCGCACAACCCTGGCACGGCCACATCCCACCCAGTGCCGTGTGACATCACTATCCCACGGAATTCCCGTAACTGCCAGGGGAATTCCCTATCCTAGTGCCAGGGGAGAAACCAATGGTAAAAAAAAGAAAAAAGAGGAAAAACAAAGAAATGGCCGAGGAAATAAGCATCAGGCAAGAGCTTGCTGAATAAAAAAAAAAAAAAAAAAAAAAGGAAATATAAAGTGATCGTGCAGACTGGAAAACTATGCTTTCTAATGATGTTAGTGATGTTGAAAATATGATTTAGCTCTCTGATATTATTATTACGCATGATACCATTGACGGATCATCTGATAACAGTGACGACAGTGACTGAAAACAACGGCGACAAAGATGTGCAGGAAACAGACGAACTGTGGGACATCACTCAGAAAATGATATCAGGCACAGATTATACTTTATAATGCCCTTTAGAGGAAAGCACGCAGAATCGGTGTAAATAAAAAGATGCAACACGATAGTAATGCTGTACAAGAAATATGCAGACAAAAGGGTTTCATCAAACCCAAATTTGACCAATTCATGGAATATACCGTGGTGTCAACCATAGAATTAAATGACTTGCTTTACTATATTCATAGCAATAATGTTGACATTATCTGCTTACAAGAGCCCTTCACATTACCACTAATATAAAAACCAACCCTAGAATTTTTGAGGGTACCACTCCTATACGAACACAGAATGACAGACCTATTGACTTATGTCAGTGACACCATACCGCATAAGCTGGTGCAGAAGTCTAATGACAAAAATTTGGGGCAATATCAGCATCTACACATTCGACAGGCCTTAGTATTTCTCTCTGTACACTGTATATGCAGTGTGTTAGAAAGTTTAAAAACTGATTCACTGCCAACTTTCAGAACTAAAAGCACAATATGCATGGAAGATTTTAATACTAGACCTTATACATTTGGAAATAGTCAATGAAAATGAAAAGGGCGGAGAGTTCCAACTTTTTGTGAATAATAGATCTTTGACCATATATGATACAGATAGGGAAACTCACGTGGCGGGGACAGGCTAGATTATGTAATAGATAGGGATCTTGTGCATGGAAACATCAGAAGCATGCTTCCCAACAGAGCGAATCAATAACCACTTTGGAATAGTAACGAATCCGCTATTTTCAAAATTTTCTATACCTTTGAGCACGAGGGGTTGATAAATTCACAGGACTTTGACGAAGTGGTCACTGTTTACAACAAACCTGGGTCTGTCCCAAAGAAAACCTTCAAGAGCAACAACTCACAAACAACCTAAGTGGGTCGGGGACCCTACACTATTAAGGAAACAAAAGCAAATTCGGGGCTTGTTGATATCTACAAGTGGGACAATAACCAGACAACCTTATTCAGTTTGAAAAGAAAGAAAGAAAAAAAAATCTACAGTTCCATAGTTCCTTGAAGATATGCTCCATATCACTGGGCTGGAAACATCCAAATTGAGCTTACTCCCCCAAATATTCAGGATCACCTTAGTCAGTCTAAAATTGCACATAAATTTGCCATTGAGATTTGGATGTTCTGATACTGATCCCTCAGACTTTGCTGAGATCACTGAGGGGGGAAATGAACAATGCACTGATCAAAGGAAAAGCGTCCGCCCCAGGTGAGGTGGAATTACCTATAGTGTCCTCCGCCTTATAGCTCAGGTACCCGGTTTAATTCCCTTTTGCACCTGTACAAGGTCTTCTACCTGCCTCCCGATGCGCAGTCTAATCATCCCTATACGAAATCAAACACTGAAATACGCTCAATTTCACTAACCTCATATGTATACAAAGTTCTAGAAAGGAAATTTTGAACAGACTCAGGTACAGGTTACAAGGTAAATTATTTCACAGACTGTACGGATTTCTGTAGCACCCCAACACTGTATTGCAGAGTAATATCAACTCCCAAACCAGGGGAAACACACTGTTTTTCTTGACCTTAAGTCAGCTTTTGACATTGCAGAGAAGTTATCCTAGAAAAAATTAGTAAGCTTTGGTATCTGGGGTAAGTTACTGAACTGGATTAGCATATGTTGTTCACCCGTCTTCATGCACAAGCTGGTGGCAATTATCCCACCTGGGGATGGTGAATCCATTATATGCTAAGCTGATGGCATGTGTGTCAGAGCATTTTTACATGAGAGGGGGCAAATAAATTCCAGACAATTCACAAAAAGAGCTCATGAGTTTGGATTAGTCATATTGATGAGAAACAAGGCTCTCAACCATGTATCATACTCTACCCACTTTTTGGGGATTAGGTGGGCCCAGGATTTGAATGCAT
>NC_051398.1:5570194-5572694 GCF_015228065.2 Penaeus monodon | reverse complement strand
AGCGGACTAGAGAGAGAGAGAGAGAGAGCGGACGAGAGAGAGAGAGAGAGAAAGAGAGAGAGAGAGAGAAAGAGAGCGAGAGAGGAGGGAAGAGGAGATGAGAGGAGAGATATAGAGAGAGACGAGAGAGAGAGGACTTAGAGAGGACGAGAGAGATAGAGAGAGAGGAGAGGAGAGAGAGAGGAGGAGATGAGGAGAGAGACTACTGAGAGAGCAGAACGAGAGAGAGAGAGAGAACGAGAGAGAGAGAGAGAAAGAGGGAGAAGAGTGAGAGTGTTGTGAGAGAGCAGAGAGAGACGAGAGCGGACTAGAGAGAGAGGAGAGAGCGCTGAGTGTGAGTAGGGAGAGAGAGCGAGAGAGAGAGATCGCGAGGAGAGAGAGGATGCCGAGGAGAGAGGATTAGTAGAGGAGACGAGAGAGGTGAGAGAGAGAGAGAGAGAGACAGAACGAGGAGGGGGATGAGAGATATACCGTGAACGAGAGATAGGAGAGAGACGAGAATGCTGAGAGAGAGCGCTAAGAGAGTAGAGAGAGAGTCTAGCGATATAGAGATGGAGAGAGAGCGAGCGTGACGAGAGCGAGAGAAAGCGGACGAGAGAGAGAGCGAGAGAAATAGAAAAGAGAGAGAGAGAGGGAGAGGAGAGAGAGAGCAGAGGAAGAGAGAGATGAGGAGAGAGAAAGAGACGAGGGGAGAACGGAGAGAAGAGAGGATCGAGAGAGAGAAGAGAGAGAGAGAGAGGGTGAGTGAGAGAGAGAGAGGTAATTAGAGAGAGAGAGAGTGAGAGAGGAGAAGGAGAGAGAGAGAGAGGGAGAGAGAGCTGAGAGAGAGAGAGAGAGAGGAGAGGAGAGGAGAGAGAGAGAGAGAGAGCAGAGAGATTGAGAAGAGAGAGAGGAGAGGTCGAGAGAGAGAGAGAGACAGAAAACGAGGAGAGAGAGAGAGAAAGAGAATGAGAGAGGAGAGAGAGAGAGTGAGGATGAGAGAGAGAGAGAAGTAGAAAGAGCGAGCGAGGAGAGAGGGGAGAGAGGGAGTAGAGAGAGAGAGAGAGAGATGAGAGAGAGAGAGAGAGGTAAATAGAGAGAGAGAAGATAGAGAGCGAGAGAAGCGAGGACGAGAGGAGAGGAGACGAGAGAGGAGACAGAAGCGGGGGTGGGGGGGTGGGAGAGAAGGAGAGAGCGAGAGAGGAGAGAGCGATGGAGAAGGAGGAGGGGAGGAGAAGAGAGAGCAGGACGAGATGAGAGAGAGACAGAGAACGAGAGGAGAGAGAAAAAAGAAAGAGAGAGAGAGAGTGTGAATAGATGATGAGAGAGAGAGAGAGAGAGAGAGAGAAGAGATAATAGAGAGAGAGAGAGAGAGAGAGGTAGAACCGAGAGAAAGAGAGAGAGAAAGAGAGGGAGAGAGGAAAGAAAAGAGAGACGAGAGAGAGAGAGCGTATAGAGAAGAGGATGAGAGGGATGCTTGTTCAACCCACACGAGAGAGAGAGAGGAGGAGGAGAGAGAACAGAGCGAGTAGAGAGAGAGATAGCGGGAGGGACGAGAGAGAGAGAGAGGACGGGATGAGCGAGCTGGACGAGGGAGAGAGAGAGAGAGAGAGAGAGAGAGAGAGAGAGATAGAGAGAGACAGAGAGGAGAGAGAGGAAAGAGGAAATAGAAGAGAGAGACGAGAAAAAGAGAGAGAGAGAGAGACGAGTAGACTGAGAGGGCGAGAGAGGAAGAGAGAGAGAGGGGGGTAGACGAGAAGAGCGGAGCGAGAGGAGAGAGAGAGAGACGGGAGAGGAGCTGATGGAAGCGAATGAGGAAAGAGAGAGAGAGAGAGAAGAGAGAGAGAGAGAACTAGAGAAAGAGAAACGAGAGAGATAGAGAACGAGAGATAGAGAGAGAGACGGAAGGTCTGAAGGAGAGAGATTGGAGAGAGGAGAGAGAGGGGAGAGTGACGAGAGGAGAGAGCGGAATCGAGAGATGAAGAGAGAGAATAGATAGAGAGAGAAGAGAACGAGGAGAGATGGCGACGAGAGAGAAGAGAGAGATGGAGAGCGAGAGAGAAAGAGAGAGATGAGATAAAAGAGAGAAGAGAGACAGAGAGAAGACCTGAGAGAGAGAGAAAGAGAGAGAGAAGAGAGAGAGAGAGAGAGAGATGATGAGAGAGAGAGAAGAGGGGGGGAAAAAAAAAAAAAAACAGCGGAGAAAAAGAGAGAGAGGAGAGACCACGAGAGATAGAGAGAGCGAGAAAGACGAAGAGAGAGGACAGACGAGGAGAGAGAGAGAGGGAGAGAGAGAAGGAGAGAGAGAGAAGAGAAGCGAGAAGAAGGAGGCGAAGATGAAAGAGGAGAGAGAATCTCGAGAGACGAAGAGAGAGAGAGAGAGCAGAGGAGAGATGGAGGAAGAGATGAGGATATGTTGTTGTGTAGTTGAGAGGAGAGAGAGAGAGGAGAAGAGAGGAGGAGAGAGCGGACGAGATGAGGAGAGAGAAAGAGAGAGAAAGAGAGCGGACTAGAGAGAGAG
>NC_051398.1:5515194-5522694 GCF_015228065.2 Penaeus monodon | reverse complement strand
GGCACGCGGGAGGGAAGGAAGGAGATGAGGAGGAGGGGAGGAAGCATGCGGGGGGGAAGGAAGGAGAGGAGGAGGAGGCACGTGGGAGGGCGGGGGGTGAGGAGGAGGTGCTACGCAGGAGGGAAGAGGAGGAGTAGGAGGAGGGGGAATGCGGGAGGGAGGGAAGGAGAGGAGGAGGGGGAGGAGGCACCTAGGAGGGAGGGAAGGAGAGGAGGAGGAGGAGGAGAGGGCATCTAGGAAGGAGAGAAGGAGAGGATGAGGAAGAGGAGGCACGCGGGAGGGAGGAAGGGAGAGGTGGAGGAGGAGAAGGAGGCATGCGGGACGGAGAGGAGGAGGCACGCGGCAGGGAGGAAAGGAGAGGAGGAGGAAGCAGGACGTGGAGGTGTAGGGTGGGGATTAAGGGAAGGGGAAGGAAGGAGAGGGAGATGCAAGATGGTGAGGAAGAAGGAACGTGCAATGAAGGAGGAGAGGGAGGAAGATGTAGATGTACGTGGAAGAGTGGAAGGAGGGAATGAGGGAAGGTAAGGAAGGTAAAGGAGATGGAGGTGTAGGAAGGGAGGAGCAGAGGAAGGAAGATGCAAGACAGGGAAGGAGGGGGAGGAGGGACGGGAGGGGAGGCAAGGCATGATGTGTGGTGATTTGAGAAGAAATATGATGGAGGTTGGGAGGAAATGGAGAGAAGTAGAAGGGGGGAGGATGAGGAGGAGAAGGGGCACAAGGAAGAGGAAGATGGGGAGGAAGAGGAGGTGGAGAAGGAGAAGGAAGAGGGCGAGTAGAAAGAGAAGGAAATGGAGGGAAGGGGAGTAAGAAGCAAGGGCGGGAAAGCGAGACGAGAGAAGGAAGGCGAGATGGAGGATAGAGACGCTAGGGAGAGGGGCAGAAGGAGAGAGGAGGTTGAGGATAAGGAAGAAGAAGAAAGGTCACAGAACTTGGTGGAACCATTACTCACTATACTCAAACCAGATTTGCTGTGAAGTGTTTAGACGGCTTTGGCATTTATGTTGTTTACAGTCGGCACTCAATAATACGGAAAACAAGGAAACTATGGAAGGGAAAACGTATGTGTACCAGTATATGCATATATGTGCGTTAGCTTTTCTTTTCTGCTTTTCAAGGGTCTGTTTTGTAGCTATTTCGAATAGATTAAGTCCCAGCTGTCTCTGTTGCAAGTACTCTTTGGAATGTGATGTGCGATGATTTGTAGAATTTCATATATCTGGAAAAATAACTTTTCCTTCTTCCCTGATATCACTCGCTGCTTGGCTCCGCGTCTGGCATATTTCGTTGCCTTTTTTAAATAATTTTTACTCTCACCCTATGTATGTTTGAATGTATGTATGGATGCATTCATGTATGTATATGCGTTTGCAAATATATACTCACATACATCATATATATATATATATATATATATATATATATATATATATATATATAATATATATATATTATATAATATATATAATAATAATATATATATATATATATAAAATATAATATATATATATAATATATATATATATATATATAAAATATATAATATATATATATTTTTTATAGTTCTATCTATCTATCTATCTATCTATCTATCTATCTATCTATCTATCTATTATATATATATATTATATATATATATCACATGCTCGCGCACGCGCGCTCACACGCTCACATGTACACATACAAAAACATACACTTACACACACGTGCGCACACATACATACCAAAACACACACACACACACACACATCATAATGCTTGAGATCCTTTTGTAGATGGGAGTAGTTGCTGTGTTTACAGTAATTTCAGCAATCTCCCCAATGGCATAGCTTACGTTTTTTACGGTTCCCGGACCCACGATGAAGGAGCCCTCAGTTTACTTAATCGACGAATAAATAGCATAAATTATGTATTCAATTATGAATAACGTAATCTATAATTTTGCTGTAGAGAAATGCCAACGGATGACTATAATTTTACACAGAGATGTATTTTCAAGTCACTGTAAAATAAAATGTTATTGATCAGCAACAAGTGTAGTATTTTTTTTAGATCTGTTTAATAAAAGAAAAAAAGAAAAAAAAAAGTGTACCTTTAATAAACAGATGTTTTTAACTGGTCACATATGAATTAGCCGTCAAACTTCATGAATATAGAGCCCCTGCTCCTGGGCTCCCACAGGTCTGAGCTACCCTGCCGTTCCCCGAGACACTCTTTCGTGAGATTTCCCTTTTTCCTGAAGGCACTACTTTATTTCTGTTTCTGCTCATAGAATTCCGACTACATATGTATGGAGATTTGTTTCAGTTTGTAACGTCCTGCCACCACTGCACATCCTTCGTATCCCTGTAAAAAGATATTTTGTGTTTCTTATGTTTCGCCTGATAATTTTACTCTCATACAGATAAAATTTTACTTTACGCATTCTTCATTAATTATAAATATATGAAATTCTTACGATATACACTTATCTAGCTTTCATTTATTTCTGCTGACTAAACTGGGATAAGGTACTGGAGTGTTCAAGGCATAATTATTTTAGTGGGTCTCCTTCTCTGGATAAGTGCTGTGGAAACCGAACGCCCTGTCGGCATCTTGGAAGTGCGAGGCTCCTGTGCTCGGGCTCTTCTCTATCGGATGCCATTACTAAAAGCTATGAAAGGCCATTCTCTTCCACTCTAAGTATCATGATTTTTTTCTGTATTTTCCGCCTAAACATTACGCAGTTTCTCTTTCAATCTTCAACTGGAATATGGACTTTACATAAACCAGGCCCCGTCCTCTTGCTCCCGATCGACATTTCAGCGCAATGTGATCCGCTGACATATATGCAAAAACCAGTGCATTCGCAGCAAGCAGAGAACCGGGAAAGCGTATTTCTGCTCTTGAATAGGCCAGTGTATTCGTACCACTGACTGGAACAAGCCCGTGGGTCATGCAACGCTGTGCCCTGTATAGGGTTGTTTTGGTAAAACCTATTTGCCAGGCGAATTTTCTGAAATAGGGATACATTTTTAATTTGCTCCGTAATAGGAAAGCTATAGAGGGACTGAAGCTGTGAGACTGTTTCGCACTAACAGCATTTTCAGCCGGGCAAGGAAGTCTCGCCGCAGCGGAGTAAGCAGCAGCCCCCGCACTCGGGGCGCGGGGGGCCGGCGCTAAAGGCTCCCGGGAGGCGGTCTTCGCCAAGACACATCTCAACCGGTACTAACCAGATTTTTTTGGAGATGTTCCAATTGTTTTTTTTTCTTTCTGACGGCTAGTTTGTTAATAAGCAAGCTACAAGCAAGATGCAGACGGGGCACTTGTCTGTTTTCCTGTTATTTTCCCGTTCTCTCTCACAAGATTACAATATTTATATATGTATCAACACATGTTTATGTACCTACAAACTAATGTATACCCCCCCTCTCTCACACTAATTCAGTGGTACCGTATATCCTGTTTTATTTTTTTTTTTTTTTTTTTTTTTTTTTTTTTTTTTTTTTTTTTTTTTTTTGCACGACTGGTCAATCAACGGGGCAACAACGTAAGGTGCATTTTTATGGCGTCTTCCACGCTGCCATCTACCTCCTGCCAGTCGCTAGGTGGTGTCACACAAGCTTGGTATGCCAAGGTCGCTGCTTCCTCCCCCCCCCCCCCACGCCGCCTACATGGTTGGTCTTCCTAACTTACCATGACACTTCCCCGAACTTTGCATCATAAAGGTTTTTGTAAGTGATTCACGCGGATGCTCAAGCCGCGAAGGATGCTGCTGCCTTTTGTACATTGCAGTCTCGGCGCGTTGTGTGTTAAATGGTTGTCCGCTGCAGAAGGGTTCGTTTGGGATATTGGAAGTGTGTGGCGCTCGTGGATCATCTGCTGTGAGTGGCTAGAGGGAGGCTGGCGTTCCATTAGGTTTGCCTTAGTTATGCCTTGCAGCAGTAGAAGTAGTAGATGAAGGAGAGAGAGAGAGAGAGAGGAGAGAGAGAGAGAGAGAGAGAGAGAGAGAGAGAGAGAGAGAGAGAGCTCTGAGCAGCGATATCAAAACATCATTAAGTTCATTGACACTAGACGTAGGTATGTTCCAAGGCCTTAAGGCAAAAGGTCATGGTCAAAATATTAACATATCTTAAAGGCTTATGTGATCTATCTGTTATCCAGACGCAGAGTGCAAATTTGTATGTACTTATACACAACCACACACACACAACACACCTCACATTTCATTTTACATATCAGCATTTTTTTTTTCTTTCTTTCTTTCTTTTACTTTACATTTTGGCATTAAGTCTTTGCCAATAGATTAATTTTCTCAGTTTCGGAGGAAATTGAACTGAATATTTTAGCAGCATATGGTATTCAAATACTGAAGTCTTAGTTCAAACACGATCAACAAATATTTCCAGCAGTTTATACTTATCTTCGGGATTGTTAAGCTTATTCCCATTATGATCTTTTAAAAAATGTGTTCCGATAATTATCAAAACACATTAATGGGTAATGGAACATGATCTTCTAAAAATAGAAATTGTGCACCACTAACGTGTTCACATGAATTCCGAGAGGCACTTTTTCTTCTGAAGCATACATATAAGAATGATCTTTGAGTAAATCGACATTTTTTTCTCTATTCAGTAATATAAAAGCACGATCGTTAAGACCTTGCATTAGGATTGTGTTTGCTTGATTTCTAGCACTTGAAGGTGAACAGTGTTGGCCACGAATATAAGTCGGTTTATAGAATCACGTTTTGTCCATTCTGACTGCAGTAAATGTTTCCGATGTAAGGGCTGAGTTTACGTGGGACTGAATTGCACCTACCGTTTGGTAAGGACTATACAATCCTTTTTTATGCCATTTGGGTTTCAAACTGGCAATTTGGGGTCAAAGGGAAAAATTTAAAAGGGAGACACATTCCGTTTCCAAAGACCATTTCACTATACCAGGGAATTTAGGCTGATGCAAAATGTACTGTTTGGACATCTGTTTCAGTTTGCGTGTAGTTTAGATTTCATGACAACCCATATATCTACCTTACCCTATTTGAGTATCTGAAAGTAACATTACAAGACCTGCTAATGCAAAACAGCCCAGGGACCCATCCAAGAAAAAAAAGTATCTTAAATTCTCAGTGAGCATAATATTTGAAAAAAAAGGAAAGTGAAATTACACTCTCAAAACTTTTTTTATGCTTCCTTCCAAGGAATCATCATAATCTATTCCAGCTTATATGGAAGGTTAACCCGCTCCAGCTAACACTGTGCCGTTCAATCTTTTTCCCGGAAAAGCCAAGCATTTTCTGAATTGCTCTGGTGGGAAGGGGGTGGGGGTATGAGTAATGCTCATTTTGAAAACTTTTTATGCTTACAATTCTTTCAAAAATTTTTGGGTCGTTGATTTTTATTATTTGTTCGTTTTTGATTCTACTTATCTGTTTTTTTTTTTTTAATAAAAAACAAGAGATATACTTCATAGAGATGGTCCCCTCGCCCGGGTACACCTGTAGATCTTTTACTATATATGCTAAGTTAGGAGTTAATTTGTCATTTGCCTTCATTTCATTATTTGACGATCATATTTGGAAAAATTTAGGAGGACGCGTGGTCGACTTGTGGTCACTAATAATATACTGACAGAGATGATCACTCAAGGCTGAAGAACGAAAGCTGTTTCCAGTGAGGCTGCGAGCAAAAGCAGAGGAGAGAGGTAGACTTTAATTCATGTTTAGATTAACAGATGCAAAGATATACTTTTCCTAACCAAAATGTGTATGTAGTCTACTCAAAGGTACGTCTCTCTCTCTCTCTTACACACACACATATAAAGAGAGAGAGAAAGAGAGAGAGAGGGAGAGGATAAGCAGAAACTGATAGACCGAGACAAAAAAGACATACAAATAAATTCATACACATATGTGCGTGTACGTGTGGTCAGGGCGTGAAAATACACGCCCGAAGTGCCGCTTTTCTGTGCTCATCTCGCATGATCTTTCAGTCTCACCAACGCCCCCACGTGGCCTTCATGCCGCCCTGCGTGGGCCATGGACCTCGAGTGGAGTCTGAGGAGAATGATCGAGTCTTCCCTTGAGGATCTTCCTTCTGGCTCCAAGTGGAGCTCCTTCCCCCTGGCGCATCGGCCCTCCCTCGCCTCCTCCCCAGCGTGATTGCGTAAGCCCGGGCCACGCCGAGAGGGGCCGAGGGACAGGGGCCTACAGCGTCCGAGGTCCAAATGGGGCCCCCAAACGGCCTCGAGGAGGGCCACGGGCGCACGGTCACTGCCTTTTGTGCGCGGCGGGAGGCGAGGGAAGGGGGTACCGGTACCACGCCCGTCAAGGACGTTTGCTAGACAAGTGGGTCATTTTGGTCCAATGCCTATCTACCGCCGGGCTACAAGCCCTGACGGCATTTATTCACCGTTTTTTCTCTAAAATACACCCTGGCCTCTGGGTCCTGTGAAAAACATTTGGTCTTGCACGCCCCGACCACTGTGGAAAGGGCTGAACGGCGTCCGACCAGGCCGCGGGCTGTTCGCTATCACGTTCCCGCCGAAATCCAGGTGAACGCCTGCGCGAGGCTGAGTGAGTCGGCGGCGGCTACCGAGGCTGAACAGACATCAAAAAAACTGCGTGCGAGAGAGTAAATGGTATGCACGACGTATTACATGAATATACCGCATGCAAAAAATAATAATGCAAATAATAAATTCAGATACGTACCTTAAAATGAACGCTCATCTAGATTCAAATGACGTAGCTAAATAAATGGAAATGATAAATACACAACTCTAAAAGAAGCCTTTTTTCCGGGCAGTGGTGAAAGGCTTCGCAAGTGAAAGGGCGAGGAGCTATAAGGCTGCCGACATCATGCTTAACATGATCATTAACTATTGGTAAGAGCAACAAATCAATTAAATTTAAGAAAGAAAAAGCGTAGGAAAAAGGTGTGAAGACGAAAGGAACTGCCACGCCCGGGCCTGAGGGCTTTCGATAGCCCACTACACTCCTTATCGGAAACAGAGGCCGAAGGACGGAACAGAGTGGAACGGCTGCACGGCTGTTGAACTGCGGCGGCCGTTGTTCCCGCCTCACGCCGCCCGCGCGGGACGCCAACGGTCACGTCATCATTCCCGAAAGTCCCCGAACCCTTCCTCGGGGGGAATGGTTTTCATATATCTATGGACACACACAGATGTGTGTGTGTGTGTGTGTGTGTGTGTGTGTGTGTGTGGTGTGTGTGTGTTAAAAAAAAGGGAATACATACATACAGTAAATTTATATTGTTGTATGTTTATACATGCACAGATATAAATGTGTGGTTATGTATTTTATGTATTTATGTATGTATGTATACATGGTATATGCATTTAAATATGTATATACAGAGATAGAGAGAAATGTATGTGTTAAAATTGTGTGTATAACATACACGCGCCCGTAAGAGCACGTGTATATGATAAGGGTACTTTTGTGTGTATATTTCTGCCACACACACCACACCACACACACACCAAAAAACACCACAC
>NC_051398.1:5505194-5510194 GCF_015228065.2 Penaeus monodon | reverse complement strand
AAATAATAAATTCAGATACGTACCTTAAAATGAACGCTCATCTAGATTCAAAGACGTAGCTAAATAAATGGAAATGAAAATACACAACTCTAAAAGAAGCCTTTGTTCCGGGCAGTGGTGAAAGGCTTCGCAAGTGAAAGGGCGAGGAGCTATAAGGCTGCCGACATCATGCTTAACATGATCATTAACTATTGGTAAGAGCAACAAATCAATTAAATTTAAGAAAGAACAGCGTAGGAAAAGGTGTGAAGACGAAAGGAACTGCCACGCCGGCCCTGAGGGCTTTCGATAGCCTACTACACTCCTTATCGGAAACAGAGGCCGAAGGACGGAACAGTGTGAACGGCTGCACGGCTGTTGAACTGCGGCGGCCGTTGTTCCCCCCTCACGCCGCCGCGCGGGACGCCAACGGCTCACGTCATCATTCCCGAAAGTCCTCGAACCCTTTCCTCGGGGGGAATGGTCTCATATATCTATGTACACACACAGATGTGTGTGTGTGTGTGTGTGTGTGTGTGTGTGTGTGTGTGTGTGTGTGTGTGTTAAAAAAAAGGAATACATACATACATGTAAATTGATATTGTTGTATGTTTATACATGCACAGATATAAATGTGTGGTTATGTATTGTATGTATTTATGTATGTATGTATACATGTGTATATGCATTTAAATATGTATATACAGAGATAGAGAGAAATGTATGTGTTAAAATTGTGTGTATAACATACACGCGCCCGTAAGAGCACGTGTATATGATAAGGGTACTTATGTGTGTATATTTCTGCACACAAAACCACACCACACACACACTCACAACACACACACACACACACACACACACGACACACACACACCACACACACACACACCAAAACACACCCCCACAATACACACAATCAACACATGGGTGCGCTATCTTATGAATCACTTCAAAGAAAAGAAGTTAATCACCCTTTGTCGGCCGAGGCCATTCCCTTGCGCTGGCGGGTTGATTGAGTGTGTGTGAGCTGAAACTCTTCATCATGCTAATCACCCTTTGGTCAGAAGACGTTAGGCCGGGAGAACAGCAGTAGTATTTTTGCGAAAGCAGGATTCACACGTAAGTACACTGGGCACATACATTTTCAACCGTGCACAAACATTTGCAAACACAAACACATGTGAATAAATATATACGCGTGTGCTTACGTATGCTTGCATTATGTATACATACAAATGACTTGCACACAATCAGGGCACACCTAATTGTGCATCAGAATCTCTCCCAAAGGATGAGCAGACACTATAAACACAAATGATGAAGGTGAACTACACAGACATTCCTCAGTGAACAGAACATGTTCATCTATTTGTTTGCAGAGCCCATTAGAGGGTCAACCGCACAAGAATTATCTGGCAAGAAAGGGTTAAAGCGATAGAGAATAATGATTTAAATGATGTAAGAAGAAAAAAAAAAAAAAAAAAAAAAAAAAATCACATAATACTGCAAGCAGGCAATAAAGCCAAAGACCTTCATCTTTCCGCAGATTTAAAGAAATCTTAATAGTTCATTAAACTATGAAGAGAATAATGAAGTTTTAGACTTACAATGATTCGCAGCCTTCTCATCTCCAAGCGGTGCTTATACTGTTGGCAATAGATATTTTTTTTGTTTCAGTACCTAAATATTTTGCTCTGCCGTTATATTCAGTTGGTAAATCCTCACTGAATAAAGTTTCAGTGATCTTTTATTATTGGTGCCACTGTTAGCTACTACCATACTACCCAAAAACATCCCTTTCTTGGCATTCCTGGATGAATGATAGCTCAACAAACTCTCCAAGTCCGGTTTCATATCACCAGGCGCAGTAGCAATTACTCAAGAAAACAGATAGGACAAAGGCAACTCATTTTAATATTTTTGAAATAACGCCTTTAAAAAACACATATGCAGGTCTGAATAATACATTGTTTCTCGTCTCTTTGTGTTCTTGAAGTTGACCTTATGTCGCTGTCTTAATTTGAATCATACGTCCAATTATTTCCCCCTGACGTTCGTGACAGCCTCGTCATTCATGCACATCACTTTATTGCAGAAATTCACTTGAGTACTATGCTATTTCAACAGTGTTGAATGTTTTAAGCGATGCTGATTCGCCATTAGCGAATGCTCTCTCATTTCCACCTCCTCCTTAAGACTGTAAAGCATCCCTTCTACCCCCCACTTTGCCTCCCTTCCACTGGCTTATTGATAAATTTCCGGATTTAAAAAAACGTAATTCTTTACCCAAATACTTAAATATCCCTTCAACTCACCATTTTTTTTATAAATAGGGATACTATGGTAAAATTATGGTGGTCGAAAAAACACCCTTACGGTATCTAAGCACTTCTAATGTGTGGGTAAATATATAAATGCTGCAGGAATTTTAAGATAAAATGTATACTAATATATACTTACATGGATATAAGATTAATACTTTATACTTTTTCAGGTGTCATAATTTGGATTAACATACTTTATAAAAAAGCTTAATGCACATTTTCCTACAATGAACCTACTAAAACTGACTGCAGTGCGTTGTTTCAGGTCAGTCACGGATAAAAATACTGTAGTCACACAAAAGTCAAACACATTCCATCAGTACCGAAGAGCCCATTGCAGTGAATCTGAAATAATATATAGAAATGACCCATTTTGTCAATAGCTGGCTCTTATCAAATACATCGCATGTTTTAGTTTAAGTGGGAGCAGCGGGAAAAGGGGTGGGCCTAGACTGAGTTCCTAATGCGTTTATAGAAATCAACAAAAAAGTAATGGAATATACTTAAGACAAATATCACCCTCCTTGGCTGCGTTGTACTTAAGCATCAATATGCTAGTTGCAAAGGGATACATTGTATTAATGAAGAAGAAATGTTTGTTATGCACACACACACACACACACATATATATATATATATTTCTAATTACATTTCGTAACAGGAAATTTATGTATGTTTATATGTGTATCTGTGTATATATATGTACTTATGCATATACATATACATATAATATATATTATATATATATATATATATATATATATATATATATATATATATATTTTATATATAATATATATATATACATATATAAACAGACGCGTGTGTATATATATATATATATATACACACATATATGGATATACATATATGTATGTATATATGTGTAATATATATGTACACACACACACACACACACACACACACACACACACCACACACACACACACACACAACATACACACACACACACACATATATTTACAAGTGCATATATTATATATATATATATATATATATAATATATATATATATATATATATATATATATATATATATATGTATATATATATACACATATATATATGGATATAGATACACACACTCACACACACACACACACAACACACACACACACACACACACACCCCACACCCACACACACCCACACACACACACACGCCGCGCGCGCGCGCGCGCGCGTGTGTGTTTCTTTTTACGTAGGGTTTTAGTGATTTTGGAGAGAATGCTATAGTTGGAAAACCTACGTTGCCTGATTTCGCTCAGCCATACTAAATAAGTTTTCTCTGCAGAAAATAAATAGGAAGATCCTCCTACATTGAAATGTCCCTTGTCTGGAGAAAATAATCACACACCGAACATTCTCGGTCTTCACATTGGGGTAGGTTGTATTTAGTCATGAGATAGCCTGTATTTCTAAGGTTGTATATAATAACTTCTAGAAACAAGTTTTTTTTTTTTTTCACATTGCAAGGTTCTACCATTATTTGTCGTTTACTAGCATCTATATAACATTTAGATATGTGGTATACTGTGACATTCGCCATTGCGTAAACAGTATTTCCCATTATCAGATAATTACATACAGAAAGCACTGTGGCTATAGAGATGTGTAAAGCAGCCATAGTCGTTGTTCTTTGCAACGAATGTTTGTATTATGGGTGAATCTTCTGAAGATATGTTTAGCAGGAAAAATAATTTGAATGCAGGATCGAAAGGATACCTTGTGACATATTAACCCTGTAAAACTAAAACAAAGGATAATCGGAAAAAAATATATTTTACGAATGGCAAACCTCAGCCTTGCCTAGTTTATCATTCTTTAGCTCAGTTATGAAGGAATCGGTATCATCATAGAAGTTTTATGGAGACGCGGCTCAACGCAAGAAGCCACTGGAAGTATTAACCGACAAGTTTTTAAATTCTCTAGCATCTTTCACTGGTCTGGAACTATGATGAACCTGTAGTAAAAAACTTTCTTCATATATTTTGGAATTTTTTGAGCTCTTTATTTGGCACTAAACGCTGTAAGAGCAGAGCGTTCTTTTCTATTCATAAAGAATTGCGAACTTCTGAACTTTTCTCGGTTCGTGTCCAAAAAAGAAATCATCGACATTTTTGTAGAAGAGGACTTTCGTCTCATGTTTCACCTAGAACAGTTCCAAATACAATAATTATTATAACTGGTCAATCCACAGGATAAATGATCAGCATAATTCATGTATCAAAGATCGATCACCCAGAAAATTTCCCTTTCAAGTTTAGTTTTAAGCTGTTTATTTAATACCCTTGTCTACACACACATAAACAAGCTTTGGAACAATATATTGTCAAAACATTATATGATAATATTTCAAAGTAAATTAAGGCTATAGCATGGTTATAATGAGTATAAGACTCATAGCTCGTTTAATAATTGTTTTAGAAATATCAATTTATATTTCCCGCAGATTATTAGTCTTAACTGCCCAAGGTTGTCACCTTGATTATTTTCCGTGTAAATATACTAGAGCTCCAGAAGTCACTTTCATTCTTTTCATAATGTAGGGTTATCATGTCGTTTTGAGGATCGTGAGTTGGTGCTCTTTGAGTTTCTTTGAACAGACCAAAGTTGTAGTAATCAGTGTCTACTTCATCAGATCATGGAAAATCATAAAGATAGTTACGGGTATT